>NC_133412.1:16207500-16510000 GCF_049350105.2 Macaca mulatta
CAGTGCAGCAGGAGAGAGAATGAGGGCCAAGGGAAGGAAGACCGTTATAAAACCATCAGATCTTGTGAGAGCCCACTATCTTGAGAACATCAAGGGGGAAACTGGCCCCATGATTCAATTACCTCTACATGGTCCCACCCTTGACATATGGGGATTATTACAATTCAAGGTGAGATTTGGGTGGGGACACAGAGCCAAACTCTATCAGTATCTGAAATTAGATAGCCCTGCATTTGAATTCAAGATCCTTATGTATTAACTGTGTAAATGTGGGCAAGTTTCTTCAACATCTTAAGCCTCATTTTTTGACATTTGAAAAATAGTACCTCCTTCATAGGGTTGTTGTAGCATTCACAAGCATTTAATTAATGGGAATTAATTACAACATGAGAATATATTTAAAAGAGAACACTCCAAGCAAACCATGCTTTGAAAATTAAAGATGAGTTATTTTATTTAAGGTGTAATCCTGGGTCCTCTGAATCAAAAGATTAAAACATGATCTTGGATTGGGAGTAAAAATAAAGAAGTGATTGAATTTTTTTCTTTTGGACAAAAATGAATATTTTGCAGTTGAAAAAATATTTCATGAAGTAGATTGAAACTTCTCACAGTCGATGTGAGCCAGCTCAGCTGAATATCTGTTATTTGGGGCTGGACAGTGAGGGATGCCATACAAAGCTCTTCTGTGTCCAGACTGAGTAACAGCCATATGATACTCCCAGACATACCTTTTCAAGCCACATGACACATTACCATGCCAAGCACAGAGAGTCTGTATATTTCTCTTTCCTGTTATTACACATTCCATGCTGATTTCAATGTAGAATGAGCATTTGAATAACCTGTGTGCTGAAAATTGAACCTAGTGAGACAAACTCTTAGGGACTCACTTTTAATAACAGAATGAGATGAGAGAGAGAATTCAGGCCTATGCATTTCCCTCTACTCTAACTAGCAGTCCCAGAAACAAACACCAAGCGCCCATTGTCAATGAAAATGTGCCTTGTAAAGAAGGCACAGCTATCTGAAGAACAAGTAACTGTGTCTATAGGTAATAAGCAAATGGACTCGAATATATATTCGGAGTACAAATCTGGAACAGGCATGAAGAGCTGGAGAAGACAATTTGGTTGTGTTGAGGTTAGTAGTGTGAAAGAATCTACTGTTTTACAGCTTTTGATTCTGTAATGCAGGCTTTGCAAGTGAAGTAGAATGTTATTTGGATTTATTTATTTATTTATTTATTTATTTATTTATTTTTTACACGGAGTCTTGCCCTGTCACCTACGCTGGAGGGCAATGGTGCGATCTCAGCTCACTGCAACCTCCACCTCCTGGGTTCAAACGATTTTCCTGCCTCAGCCTCCTGAGTAGCTGGGATTACAGGCGCCTGCCAGCACACCTAGCTAATTTTATTTATTTAATTTTTTTTTTGTATTTTTAGTAGAGACAGGATTTTATCATGTTGACCAGGCTGGTCTCAGACTCCTGACCTCATGATCTGCCCACCTCAGCCTCCCAAAGTGTTGGGATTACAGTTGGGATTACAGGCGTGAGCCACTGTGCCTGGCCTATTTGGACCTTTAAGAGTGGGATCATCATGACTTGGTGGTGCAAGGAGGCAAATGATATCCTTGGGAGGTGCTGGCAGAATAAAATACCTTACAAAGCAACACCTTGAAGCTGGCAGAGAAGTGAAAAGAATCCATGCAGATGATGACACAGGCAGTCGTGGGAGTGAAAGGTGGAGGTAGCATGGAGGGGTAGAAGCAGGTAGAGGATGGAGAGGCAGGGCTTCATCACATGAATCAAGAGCCACAGAGGTGACAGCAGAAAACAATGATGTGCATATGAAGTGTGCAGCATGTGGAATCTGAGGGAGAAAGGACAGAGCATGAGGGGGGTTTCAATGAAGGTGAGGAAGGATCTCTACAGTACTTCCCTGGTATCGAATTTCTTGTTTCATTGTATATATTGAAGGTGTCCAACATCATGTTGTGATATACACAGTTGAAGTGTTTACTACAGTCAAGCAAATTATCCTATCCATCATCTTCCATTGTTACTTTTTGAGGTGGGGTCACCTAAAAGCTATTATCTTAGCTGATTTCCGACATACTACACAATACAGTCAGCCTCCTGTATTTGCATGTTTCACATCTCTGGATTTAAGCAACTGCAGCTTGAAAATATTTGAAAAAACAAAAATAGCACAATAAACATAATACAACTAAACCAACACAGGGTGACAACTATTTACATAGCATTTATATTGTATTACATATTATACATAATCTAGAAATGATTTAATGTGTGCAGAAAGATATGCCTAGGTTATATGCAAATAGTATACCATTTTAAACCAGAGACTTGAGTATCCATTGATTTTGGTATTGGAGGCAGGGGCAAAGGTGGGAGGTCGCCTGGAACAATCGCCTGCAGATGCAGAGGGATGACTGTATACAAGCTGGCTTGGAAATTCACAACTTTGTAGGTCGTACACATGCTGATATTGTCTTTTCCTTGCCCTTTTTTATCCTAACAACATTCTTACCCCCTCCTCAGTTGTTTAATTCATCTGGTTTATTATGAACTACAGTCCTCATGCTGTACATGAGCTCCCTAGACTTAATCTCCCTCCCTGTTCTAGTTCTCTGTTGCTGTTTTTTCCCCCAAGAGATAGGGTCTTGCTGTGTTGCCCAGGCTGAAGTGCAATGGCACGATCATCATAGCTCCCTGCAGCCTTGAATGCCTAAGCTCCCAAGCAGTGGGGACTACAGGTGTATGCGCCACCCAGCCCCATTGATTTCTTTTTATTTTTTTTTTCATTTTTTTAAAGATACAGGGTTTTCTATGTTGCCCAGGCTGGTCTCCAGTGCCTGACCTCAAATAGTCCTCCTGCCTCATTCTCCTGAGTAGCTGGAATTACACGTGTGAGCCACTGCTTTTGGCTGTTTCTACATATTTGATGTTTGTTTTAGATTCCACAGTGAAATCATACACTATTTTTGTTTCTGTGTCTGGCTTGTTTCACTTAGGCATAATGACTTCTAGATTCATCCATGTCACAAATTGCAGATTTCCTTCTTTTTAAAGACTGAATAATAATTCCATTATATATATGTACCACAATTTCTTTATCCATTCATCCCTCAATGGACACTTAGATTGTTTCTATATCTTGGCTATTGTGAATAATGATGCAGTGAATGTGGGAGTGTAGATATCTCTACAGGGTACTGATTTCATTTCCTCTGGGTTGTAGTTTTTCAATTTTTAATGTTATATAAGATGGAATCTGTCAGGATATTGTCAAGAAACAGCACCTTAAAAATGAATAACATAAAAAGAGTTACATTAAGAAATTATGATCGAAGTTGTGGGCAGAGTGCAGGGAAGCCATAGGGAGCCTTCAGGGTGGGGAGCATTTTCACTGCCACCTGAAGGGAAAAGGGAGGGAGGAGTTACTGGAGCCCTGGTGGAGAGCACCAGGTGGAGGGGCTGCTGGACAGGAGCTGCAGCAGGGCCCACAGTCTCTCTCCTAGGACATGGGTAGGGGGACAAGTGTGCAGGGTTTATCTTTCCATTTTTCATAGACACAGAAACTCTCTGCATGTGGTACTATGTTGATTTCTACTACAAGGATTTCTTCCTTGATTTCAGTCTCCTCTTGGAGTTGAAGCAACAGAGAAGAAGAAAGACTTTTGTGGGATATTTTTTTCAACCTCTCTCTGCAGTCATCAAAGGAGAAATTGAACTGCCACAGGTGCACGGTGATGTGTTTGGTGGTCAGGAGGGTGGTGAGACACGGAGATTCATTGAGCATTAGCAGATGACCCTGAAGCTTCTTACCACAGGACCATCTGCAGGTCTGCTTGATTTACAATCTCTTCCTTTGCTTGCTTTAAGAGTGTTGATTGAAACTACACATCCTGAAATACACCTACCTGTTTTTGCTTTAAATAATCCACTATAAGAAACACCAACAACATAAGCATGACTCAAAAGAAGAAGAAACTCACACTGTCTCTTCCTTAGCCACAGGAGCTTGCCTTGGCTCTTTTTACTGAATCCTCTTCTTGGTGAATTCCAGAAGGAAGAGAGATAAGGAGGCAGCTCTCGCTATATCTCAGAAACCAAAAATAAAATGGAGACAAACAAAACCTTTCCATTTCATTTAGCCTGTGTTAGGGAAGAGGCGGAGGTGGGGGAGGGGGGTTAATAAGTGTGATATTGAAATCAGGCAGATGTGGGCTTAATTGTTGGCTCTGTGTCTAGTTACATGATGTGGGCAAATTACTTGATCTTACTGAGAATCAGAACTTTCATCAATAAAACAGTTGTTTTGAGAAGTAAATATGACATTTAAAGTGCTTAGCATGCTATCTGGTACATACCAAGCAATAAATATTATCTATTATTATTATTATTATAAATCATCTCCCGTATCAATGTCTGCTTAAGAAATACTTGTCTTTTTTAGGTTCAAAAGTTGTAAAACTTCTCTGTCCCTAATCCCAATACGAGTACTGGTGTTCTTTCCTGGTTCCTTATGACCCCCACCACCTCCCTTCCAGCCTCCCCTGCTCTATTCCCTCCTCCCAGGCATTCCTCACAGGGTTTGGACTTCTCTGAAAAATGGTTTCATGGCCCCAATTACCTGCAAGCCAAACAGTAAGTCACTGCTATTTGGCTTGGCTATTTGCTTGACACCAACCTACTGCTGGTGGGCGCCTGTGCTTTTGAAAGAAAGATCTTTCCAAATGATAACAAACTTCCAATTACACATTTGGTGCCTTAAATTTATTAGGTCTACTGCAATGAACAAACTGTCCTTGTTACTTGTTTCCAAGAGCAACTCTGGTTTTAAACAAATCAAATTTCTGTCCATTTTTAATATTGGTTTTTCATTTTGGATTTAAGAGAAAAATGCATGAGCTCTTCTTTCCTAAGGAAGCTGTTTCTCCAATTATTATCCTGAGGGTTTTTTTTTTTTTGCTTTACCTTCAGTTTAGCTTAACTGATATCAAAGGGGTTGACCTTTGACTCGTTTGCTCTGTCTTCAGAAAAATTAATAATATATCCAATCAGACAATGGTCTGTTATGTCATCTTGGTGCAGGTACATATTTATTTGTAAAACAATTTTTTGCTTCATAAATATCATTTGTAAAATGTTAAAATTTGTTTTCAGTTCTGGATCTATATTCTTTCTTTAGTTCTGTAACTAATATTTAAAAAAAAAGTTTTCAAATTTTATGGCTCGCTCCATCTTTTTCTCCTTCAGAAAGCTTGATCCTTCCCTAACTTCCTAAAAAAAGTCCTCGTCCTTCCTCTTCATCTGTAATGGGTGAGACAGTGACAACAACAAAAAACAAAACCAAAACATCCAGATATCTGGGTCGACAAGGGAAGCATTCCCTTGCTTGTCCTTGATCTTATGGCATTTACTATCAGTCACTCAGACACAGTCCTTGGAGTGGCATGGGGCTTGGCACTCCATTCAGAACTGCTCAGCAATACCTGGTATTCCTGTTAAGGAATGCTCTTGGCAAGGGGGAAGTGATTCTCTTCTCTTCCACTAAAGACTCATGAAAGGACTTTCAGATGTCTTTACACTGACATGGGTCTTCAAAGAACAGACTTTCTTATCTTCCATACTTTTCTAAGTAATGGGCAACTGGGTCATTTCCTGCCATTACTTAGACACTTTTCGTTATTAGTTCATGTCTTCATAGAATCTGGCCAAGGTTGTTGAGAAATCCAGCTCTTCCTATTGAGGTGCCAGGAGACAAGAGGAAATGTTGCTCTTTCCCCTCTCTAAACATATAATTTTATTGCCCCAGCACCACCTAATTATCCAACTCCCTGATTTCCATCCCCACGCACTCCCCTGTTATTCTTAATTTGGAAAATATATATATCTTGGTTGTAGGTTTTGAAGGTGGGAGTAGGATAAAAAGTCTATATTGGGGACTTTTAGGGTTAGGGTGAAAGATGATGGGGCACTTTGCCATTTGGATTCCTACTTAGAAGTATGAGAGCAGAAATTAATTATTATTAACCACAGCAGCATGTTTATGTGCTCACTTCTTTCCTCCTTGAGACCTTCTTCTTTACCTTCTTCATCATCCACAAGATGGGTAATTCAGGTCTGTGCCATTCAGGTTCTCTTTCATCAGCTCTGGTCTCTCCTGCTCCCTTTCTCAGACACTGTCTTAGTCTGTTTGTGCTGCTATCACAAAATACCAGAAACTGGGTAATTTATAAAGAGCAAATTTATTTCTTATGGTTCTGGAGGCTGGGAAGTCCAAAATAAAGGTGCTGGCAGGTTGAGTCTGGTGAGGGCCTGGGCTTTGCTTCCAAAATGGCATCGTGTTGCTGCATCCTTCAGCAGGGACTAATGCTATGTCCTCACATGGCAGAAGGGACAGAAAGGGAGATGGGCCTAGCTAGTTTCCTTGAATCCTTTTATAGGGGCATTAATCCATTCACAAGGGTTCCACCCTCATAACCTAATCAGCTCCCAAAGGCCCTACATCTTACTATCATCACATTGGCAAATAACTTTTAACATGAATTTTGTGAGGATGCATTCAGACCATAGAAGATGCTCTTTGTTTCCCTTGAACATTATTGTTTCTTAAGGATTCGGCCTCAAATTCCTTCTCTGGATAGATCTCCTTGTGGAATTACCTATTCTGAAAATGCTCATGTTTCACTAATTTTCCTATGACTTTTACATCTGTATCTCTCATCTTGAATTCCAGTTCTACATTTTCAAATGACTCATACATGGACAATGCACTGTCAGCAGAAACTCAACATTTGCAAGGCAGAACTCTTCAATTTTTCCTCATTTTAATCTCCTCCTATATCTTTTATTTGTCAAGGACACACTTTTAGGTGTCCAGATTCAAAATGTTAGAAACATCCTAAATAGCCTCTTTCCCTTAATCCCCACTTCCCCACTTAATCTTGTGTATCGTTATGATCACTTGCATATATGTCCTTTTATTTTTAAAATGACTTTTGAAGTTTTTTTCCTATAAAAGCCATTTTTTCTGTACATTGCAGGAAACAAAGCTGAAAAATATAAGAAAGCATAAAGAATATATCATCTGTAATTGCACTGCACAAAGATAACTATCCATTTTCAGTCCTCATTTCCTGTGTGTTTATATAGTAAAAAGATGGAATCATAATGTTTGCAATTACTCTATTTCTTAATAAGAAATTGTAAACATTTCAAATGTTGCTAAATTTTTGTTTGCTGTATGTTCATAGATGTGTCACAATTTATGCAAATATCTAATGCTATGAATTTATTACCCTTATTTTCACTATTAAAATATTGGATATGTACCAACAAGACACACAGGAAGGAATTGACAGATTTTTCTCCATACACATTAAAACTTTTATATGACCACTGATATGAGTAAAATTAAAACAAAATGATAAACTGGGAGAAAATATAAATATGTATAACAGAAAAGAGGCAATAAACACAATATATAAAGATATGAAGCCTAATATATAGAGTGCTTTAGATAAGTTTGAAAAAGAACAATCCAGTAGAAAAAGAGAAAAACACTATGACAACTCAAAAAGGGTAAACCAATGAACAAAAACATAGGTGGAAAATGGTTTCTCCTTAAAAAAAATTAATACTTTATGACATATTTTAAAATATAAAAAGTAATGCACATTTATCTTAAAGTATTTAGTTAATACAGAGGGGTATAAAATCCATATGAAATTCAAACACCCAGAGATGATCACGGCAACTGTTTGGTTTAATGTCTTCTGTATTTATCTAATTATCAAAGCAAGGGCTTTTATTTCCCCTCAAAACCATTCCTTTGCTTATTCAAAACATTTTCTGCAGTTACAACTATAGCAACAAAAGAGACTATGAAAGAAAGACTTAAAGAGAAGATTTAAAAATTGTAAGTTGATGATAATTGGGAGAAAATAAAGTAGCATTAATAAAATTATTTCGGGACAAAGTAGAATTTAGGGCAAGAAGTAAAGGTATTAAACAGAATCTAAAATTCTTTTGAAAACACAATCTGCATGATTTTATCTCTGATTTAAAAAATTACTTTCACGTATTCATCTCTCTTTGCTTACCCAACTTTATTCTTCACTGTAATTGCTCCTATTTTTGAATTAAATCTTAATTCATCACATTGCATAGTAATATTTGGAGCCTGTTTTTCAGAATAAGTACTTTCTGATGATTCTTCTCTTAGCATCTAAGACAAATAATGTCTTTGTTCCCTATCTTGCTAACTATTCTTTTTCCTCTTCCTCACTTTTATCCTTCTCACCCAGCCTTTAAGTGCTGGTTTCTTGGAAGGTTAATCCCAGGTTTTATTCTCTTTCTATTCTAAACTTCTACCTAGGTGATTTGAACCCCAACTAGTTTTTTTTTAATATTGTTTCATTTTTTAAAACAAATTTACTTAAGTTTCAGGATATATGTGCAGAATGTGCACGTTTGTTGCATAGGTATATCCGTGCCATGGTGGTTTGCTGCACCTATCAATCCGTCATCTAGGTTTTAAGCCCCTCATGAAAACTGACCACGTAATTGGAAGTAAAACACTCCCCAACTAGTTTTTAAGTAGGTGCAGATGTCTTTAAGTCAAGTTTTCTGATTGACATATCTGATTTCTCCTAGAGTCTCAAAGGTACCTTGGGCTGCTTGTATCTGAAACTAAACATATGACCTTTGTTTCCAATCTGTTTTTGTTGTTGTTGTTGTTGTTGTTTGTAGAATTTTCTTCCTCAATGAACTGCACCATCTTCCACCAATTTACAAAAGTCAGGAACAATGGTGATCCTTAACACCTCTCTTTTCTCCCACGAATAATCCATTGCTGATCCCATTGATTTGACTTCTTAAACATTTCTGGAATCAATCAACTCTCCACCTCCATCATCACTCCAGGCCAACTGATCATTATCACCTGCTGGACTACTGAACTTTCCTAAATGGCCTTTTACTGAGTATGCCATCACCTGCCATGATTCACAGTTAACCAGAGTGGTTTTGTTTTGTTTTGTTTTTTTAATCCCAATTGGATCATGTCACTGCAATTGTTTTTTCCTAGAATACAAAAGTACTTTTGATTTTATATTTGACCTTTTACTTATTCTGTGGTGTTGTCATATTCAAGGTCACATGCCTTTTGTAGTTCTTTGGGGACTTGCCAGGTGGACAATCAAGTCTGTGAATAAAGAAAATTTAATTTTTTCCTTTGCAATTTGTATGCCTTTTATTTATTTTTTAATTTATGTTGTTGCAGTGGCTAGTACTGCACTAGCACAATGTCAAATACATGTCATAAGGACAGACATTCTTGCTTTTATATTGATGTTGGGGGGGAAATAATTTAGTGTTTCACCATTATGTCTGATACTAGCTACAGATTTTTGAAGCTGTCCTTAATCAGATGGAGCAATTTTCTTTCGTCTAGTTTGGTAAGAGAATTTTTCATTTGTTTCTGTTTTTCTTAAATTGTAGATGGGTGTTGAACTTTGCTTTTTCTGCATCTAAGGAGATCATATCATTTTTTTCAGGCTGTTGATACAAAAATTACATTACTTTTTTAGTTTCAGTACTTTTCATTTTGTTGATCATCTATGTTGTTTAGTTTCAAATTTATTTACTTTTGCTCATATTTTTATTTCCTTCAACTAATTTTGGGTTTGATTCATTCTTTTTTTAATTCCTTGAGATGTATCACTAAATTGTTTATTTGAAGACTTTCTACTTTTTTGACATATATATTTATTGTCACAAACATCTCTTTTAGTACTGTGTTTGTTGTATCCCATAGATTCTGGTATGTTGTATTTCCATTTCAATCTGTTTTTAAAAATTCTAAAGTTTCGTTCTGAATTTATTCAGTGACCTAATGGTCATTCAAGAACATGTTGTTTAATTTCTACGTGCATGTGTATTTTCTGAGGTTTTCCTTATTATTAATTTCCAGTTTTATTCTATTGTGTTCAGAAAAGATATCTAATATTTCTATTTTTTTGAATTTGCTGAGACTTGTGTGGCTCAATATATTGTCTGTTCTGGAGAATTTTATATGTGCTGATGAAAAGAATGCATATTTTGCAGCAGGTGGATTAAATGTTCTATAAATGTCAGATATATTTGGTCTAGTGTGTTGTTTAACGCTGATGTTTCTTTGTTGATTTCCTGTCTGGATGGTCTATCCATACTGCAAATAGGGTGTTGTAATCTCCTGCTATTATTGTATTGAAGTTTATCTCTCTTGTTAGATCTATTAATATTTGCTTTATATACCTGGGATCTCTAGTGTTGGGTGCACAGATATTTATTAATTATTACATATTCTTGCTAAATTGAACCCTTTATCATTATGTAGTGATCTTGTCTTTTTAGTCTTTAATTTGTAGTCCATTTCCTGATATAAGTATAGTTGTTCCTGTTCTTTTTTGGTTTCCAGCTCCATGGAAACTCCTTCATTTTCAGTCTGTGTCTCTAGAGGTGAAGTGCCTTTCTGATAGATAGCATATAGTTGGGTCTCGTTTCTTTATCCATTCAGCAACTCTGTGCCTTTTAATTGGATAATTGAGTTCATTTACATTCATTGTTATTGATAAGTAAGGACTTATTACTACCACTGTGTTGCTTGCTTTCTGGTTGTTTACTGAACTCCTCTGTTCCTTTCTTATTGTCTTCCTTTGTGGCTAGGTGATTTTTCTCTAGTAATATGTTTTAATCTGTTCCCTTTTATTTTTAGCGAATCCTTTATAGGCCACCATTTCATTGTAGTCTCACCGTGAGGCTTACAAAAAACATAGATGCAACAAGTTGTTTTAAAGGAATGAAAACTTAACTTTGATCACAAAGGAAAGAACAGAAACAAACAAAGCGTTTTTCAGATTTCTACTCTTTAATTCCATCTCCTTGCCCCCTCATTTTGGTTTCGTTTTCACAATTTATGTATTTTTACATACCTTCTCTTAACAGGTTTCTGTAAGTATTGTCTTTGATAGACTTGTCTTTTGGACTTCATACTAGAGTTATGAGTAGATTGAACATCACAATTACAGTATTAGAGTAGTCTCAGTTTGTCCACATGCTTAATTTTCCCAGTGGATTTTTTGCATTTAAATGTTTTCTTTTTGCACAGTGGTTGTTCTTCCTCTCAGATTAAAGAATTATTAGCATTTCCAGTGTGATGGGTCTGGTGGTGGTGAATTATCTCAGCTTTGGTTTGTCTGGAAGGACTTTATCATGCCTTCATATTTGAAGGATAACTTTGCTAGATACAATATTCTTGGATATTTAAAAAATGTTATCGCATTTCTTTCTGGCCTGTATAATTTCCATTGAGAAGTCTGTTGCCAGATGAATTCGAGCTCTTTAAAATGTTGTTCCGTTTTTATTGCTGCTTTTAGAATCCTCTTGTTGTCCTTGATGGTTGAGAGGTTGATTATTGTATGCTTCCGGGTAGTCTTATTTGGGTTGAATCTCTTTGGTATTCTCTGACGTTCCTGTACCTGGATATTTATCTCTTTTCAAGTTTTGGAAAATTTTCCGTTATTATTTCTCTTATTTTTTATTATTTCTGTTATTATTTCTTTCTACTCTTTGCTCTTCCTAAACTCCCTCTCGAATACCAATAATTCTTGGATTTGGTCTTTTGAGATAATTATCTATATTTTCTAGGTGATCTTAATTTATTTTTATTCTCTTTTTTTTCTTTTTCCTCCAATGGTGTATTTTTAAATAGCTTATCTTGAAGCTCACTGATTCTTTCCTCTGCTTGATCCATTCTGCTGAGGGCCTCTAATGAATTCTTCAGTTCGGTAAATGTGTTTTTCAGTTCCAAGATTCTATTTGATTTTTAAAAAATTGTTTCAGTATCTTTGTTAAATTTCTCTGATAAATTTCTGAATTGCTTTTTTCTGTTATCTTAAAGATTGCTGAGTTTCCTTAAAACTGCTGTTTTGAATTTTTGGTCGAGAGTTCACATATTGTCATCTCATTAGGGTTAGTCACTGGTTCCTTGCTTTATCCATTTGAGGGGGTCAGGTTTCCCTGTTTGCTACTGTTTCCTGTGGATATAGTACTATATACTTGCATTGAAGGATTATTTATTTCAGACTATTCTGTCTGGCTTACTTTGCCTTTTATTGGATATGTTTGCATAGAGATTCTTTGTAATTTGCCTGCTGATTTTCTGTCTTTTTAATTTTTCAACTGGATTGCTTCCTCCTTTTAGGCAGTAGCTGACACCCTAAGCCTAGATTTTCTTTGGTTCTAGTGAATTATCAGAGTATGGTCCATCCTGAATATGGGAGGTCTCAAAGAGAATATCCTGGTAGTATGAAAAGGCTTGGTAGGGTTTTGTGCCCAAAGACCTATGGAACAAATCTCCTACAACATACTGCTGCTGAATAGTCACTGTGATTTGGCATCTCCTTTGGCTGAGTTATGGAGAAGCATTCCCTGAACTGGGGATGGTAGTCCTCCCTGCTTTGTCTCTGGCTGTCCTCAGGGATATTTCTCCCTTCAGACACTTCTGCTGCTTCCCAAGGGTTGATACAGGGACAGGTCTCTTTCTAGTAAACTCAGATGGTGAGGACTCTGGAAATTTTCCATGCACTTGGTGCTGGGCTGATTACCCGGAGGGGCATCATGGATATGGAAGTCTGATTCTCTTACTATCTATTTGGAATTGTTTCACTTCTCTGTGACTTTAGGAACTATCTCATTCTCATATTTGAGTTTGGGATATTGCTGGTTATAATATCAGTACTGTATATTTCTTTTTGTTCTTCTGTGGGGGAAGAGTAACACCAACTTGCTTTTATACTGTCATTTTGGAAATGGAAGGCTGTCTTTTCATTTTAAATCAGAAATTAGAAATTATTTACTATTTTTTCTTATGGTTTTTTATTTGACCTATGGGTTATTTCAAAACATGTTGTATAATTTCCAAATGTTAGGAATTTTCCAAATATCTATTAAATTATTCCAATATCTATTAAGCATCCATCATGCCAGAAAAATATTTTGTATTCTTTGTATCCTTTGAAACTAGTTTATGATTGGTTAAATTAGTCTCTATGGCCTATTTTGTTTAAATTATATTGTTTGGACTAGACCATATGGTCTATTTTGGTGAATGATCCCAGCACTCCTGAAAAGAATGTATATTCTGCCTCTTTGAGTGGTCTGCAAAGGTCAGTTAGGTCAAATTGGTTGCAACATTGTTCAGGTCTTCTATAATCCTTATTTTTTTTTTTTTTTTTTTTTGAGACAGAGTCTCGCTCTGTCACCCAGGCCGGAGTGCAGTGGTGCAATCTCGGCTCACTGCAAGCTCCACCTCCTGGGTTCACGCCATTCTCCTGCCTCAGCCTCCCAAGTAGTTGGGACTACAGGCGCCTGCCACTGCGTCCAGCTAATTTTTATTTTTTATTTTTAGTAGAGACGGGGTTTCACTGTGTTAGCCAGGAACTGAGGTTTTTTCCTACTGTTGTATCAAGAACAAAGAAAGGAATGATGAAATCTTGGTCCAACACCCACATGACTTTTTTTCTTAGGGATTTACGTAGATTATGTCTTGTTTTTCTTGAAAGAGAAGTTCTGAAGTGTTTTTTGGCCACCAAGCCTGGCTTTCAGGTATTCTGCCCCATTCCTAGTCTTTCTTATGAGCTCCCAATGGAGATCCATGGGAAAAAAAAGTGGTGAATGCAGAAATTCCTTTTATTAGTCCTCTCATTAATTCTAAACTGCCATGATAGAGTACATTTGCCTTTTAAGGTTTTATTACATTTGTCCTCTAAGGTTTTATTAAAATTTCTGTTTCTTTATTCTTACTTGTATGGCATTCATCTCCATAGGTAAAAGAGTCCATATATTCCATTTCTCCTTACAGGAGATACTCATGACTCAGAATTTAGGTCACTAGTTGCCTTGCAAAGTGAGCCCTATAATAGGTTGAAGATAGTTTTAGATTTTATAGATTCCTCTTTTTCTTGTTGTTAGAACGAGATGAAACTCACCTACAGTTTTCTGGATCTTAAGTGAAAGTGGCATTCCAAGTTTAATGCTTCTTGTATATAACTTTAGGCAGTCATTTGAATTCACTTACAAAGGTAACTGATTCCATCAGTTTCTGAACTTTTTCTAGGTTTTGCTCTGTGAATTGGCTTGCTCTTCTGGTTTATGATTTAGCCTTAAGGTCTTCCATTTACCTTGTGTTTTCCATCTTCTAAAACTTAATTTTATCTCTTTTCTCTAATTCTTTCATCCTGGTAGATTTAAGGCTTCTTAAAACAGAAAAAGATAAAAGGCCATTATTTAAATTCGGTTCTGAAAAGTTTATATATATCACATTGATTGATTCAGCATCATATACTCTCTACCATTTCGAGCTGTCAGAATAAATCTCTAAGCTAGGATCTCTAGTTCTTCCTCTTCTATTCACTTTGATTTTTAAATAATGTTTTCATGCTCTAGAGTGATTATCTGATTTTATATTCTGCTTATAATTCTTCAATACAGATTCTATTTTTAAATTGCCCTCAACAATTTTTTTACTTTTTTAGTTTTTCTTGAGGGTATGGGGGAACAGAGTCTCTTTCTGCTCGGTCACCCAGGTTGGAGTACAGTGGTGCGATCTGGCTCACTGCAACCTCCGCCTCTTGGGTTCAGGCGATTATCCCACCTCAGCCTCCTGAGTAGTGGGTGGGATTACAGGTGCGCACTACCATGCCTGGCTAATTTTCGTATTTTTAGTAGAGATGGGGTTTCACTATGTTGGCCAGGCTGGTCTCAAACGCCTCCCGTCAGGTGATCCTCCTGCCTCGGCCTCCTAAAGTGCTGGGATTACAGGCGTGAGCTACTGTGCCCAGCCAACAATGTTCTTAACAGAGAGTAATACAAAAAAATTGCAATACATAATGTTTATATTCTTCTTCGATGATTGAATAGCATCTTTAAGGTCTGAGTGGGATTCTGCATTTTCCAAATTTCACTTTTGATTCCTATAGATTTATTATTTCAATATTATTGAAATTTTCTCAAATAATACTGATTCCTTCTTTATCTTTGAAATAACTCGTTTCCTTTTACAATTTTTTAAAGTTTACTTTATAATTTTTTTAGTATATACTATTCAATATTTGAAACAAACACAAAAACAATGATATTTCAATAAAGCTATTATTAAAAATATGTTAAACAACCAAGATAATGTTTAGATAGGACACATAGATTATTTTACTGATATTTACATTGTATTAGAATGGAGTATTTGCTATTATCTGCCATCTTACCAGAAGTTTCCCAAAACAACAACTTTTAACAATTAAAATATTAAATTTGACTTTAAAAATTTGTGTAAGGACACATTTGTAGGTTGTCAAAGGGAGTTTGAATTTACCTATCTAATGCAAAGATTTCTCCATTGGTTATGTATTTAAATTATACCATACAATAAAGATTTTAAATAAAAACATTATATTGTTTAAATAATAAAAAATCAGAATTATACTCCTTTTTGCTTTTCAAAAAGCTTTTTGAACATCCATGAATTATTTTAGGAACATAATTTCTTTCATAAGAGGCTTAGTTTTAACATCTATAGAGTAGCTTGATGGCATCATGAGAGGCCCATTTCTGATTCCTATATCATCAGAGTCAAGTCACCACATAGCAGTGGAGGACTGGCTTAGATAATGAGTCTTGTGAATTTTGACAAGACAATGTCATACATCATTTCTTTTAGTAATGCCTGTATATTCCATCATTGATACTTTTATCCTTTTGAAGTTTTATTTCAAATCTTTCTAAATTTGGACAGTGTTGACAACAAATAAACAATATAATGACTTCGTTTAGAACCATCAGAATTAAATTTGGGATTTTAAAAATTGCAGGCAGAATTTATGTTCATAGCGTAGAGCACTGGCTTGGGGGAGAAGAGAGTCACTCTTGGTAAGAAACTGAGCACAGGCTGTGATTCGTATATCAGGTTGACACTGGCAATTATGGAACTGGACTCCGGCAATGACTTCAGCTGGAGAGGAGCAATTTTGTCTATATCACGTTTGTGACTCCAGCTTCCTCTCCGCTTAATTACCAGTGATGTACACCACTGAGCAGAGACGTCGTTGTGGAGCATGTGGCTCCCAGCTGGTGAATATAGTCTGAGATGATGCCTTTTATAAAAATGTCTGCTCTATAAGGAACACTTCCTGTGGTGTGGATGGGCTACAGGGGCGCTTTCGGGTTTTCTGGATGAGCTTTAAAGATGCTATGTTTCTAGTCTTTCAGAACAATGCAACAGTTCTCAACCTCAGCTGCACATTAGAATCTCCTAGGGAATTGTTCCCAAATCCTGACATGCAGGCTTCCAAGACCAATTAAATCAGAATCTCTTGAGGGTAGGATCCAGGCATCATAATCTTTTAATAATTCCTTAAATGATTACAATGTGTAGCCAAAATTGAGAACACTAATATGAAAATTAAGAAGCCTGGAAAAAGCTGAAAAATTTGGTTTCAGGTGGAGAATGGACAATAAAGTCACAATACATAAGGTGCTACAGTTAGACTGAAGATATCCAAGTGAGATATTTGCTTTCATTTAATACAATGTTTCTTAAATGTAATACCCTTTACTCTTAAATAAAATGAACTCTGCTAGACCTGAATATTCCCTTGACACAAATTATTTTTATTACATTATTACTTAAGCATATTCAAAATAAATATTGCAATAGATCCCTAATATTAAAAATAATTTATGTAACTATACAAAGAAATTTGGATTTAATACAAACAAAATAAAAAATCAATAAGAGTAAAATTAGCAACATTAATTAAAAATGACCATATAGCATTTTGCTGCAACACAACCACAGTGGTTTAACTTAAAAAGATGCAGTTTGAGCCATGGTCCTATCTGCAATGTATTTCTTAATTTTGATTTAAATAATGTTAATGTTGAGAATTCTTATTTGTATAAATATGTGATATTGAAATATACCCAATAGTCCCATAGATAGTTTTTCGGGTAAACAGAAATTGACCTTCTGATGGAAACTTACATTTGTTTTATCTGAGTTCCTTCTTCAGGAAACACATTCAGGCCTCTCAAAAAAAGTATCAAGAACTAAAACTCACCAGATCGCGCCTCCAGACAATCAGATGCCAGATCACTCATTCATCATGATTGCTTTCTTACCTCTCCCTTGTTTCTACTTTCTTACGCATTGCTACATTTCTTTCTTGCTATATAGACCCCTAATTTTACTTGGCCAGGGAGATGGATTTGAGACTGATCATCCATCTCCTCAGCTGCAGCACCCGATTAAAGCCTTTTGCCTTGGCAATAATCAAGTCTCAGAGACTGACTTTCAGTGCAGTGAGCAGCAGGTCCTAGACTGAACCCCTGGTGTTTTGGTAACAGTATAAATAGAAACTCATGATCCTAGCACCTTGATGACTTGAGAAAATCAGATGTCCTCATAATCTAAGTCTTTGTAAGGTAGCAATACCAGAATGACAATTTTAATGCTATATCACTTGAATACTTGGTGAAGCTGTCATTTGCCTGATGTTCAGATTAGCTTTAAGATGTAATTGAAATCTTCAGCAATGGAAATCTAAAGTAATTGTTGCTGGAATCTGGATTTTAAAATGTCTGCATTTTTTATTTTCAAGTACTATTAATGAACTGGGGCAGGGTGTAAACTACAAGGAAGGCATCCAAGTAATAAATCGAACAGGATATTGAAAATGGTACTCAATTGGCTCAGGTTATTTTGAGTTCAGTAAACCTATGATGGGTTTGTGTGTTTTGCTGTCGGTTAAAAGAAGGTCATCAATATATTCCTAAACATGTTTACCTTGTGATTTGAATGTTATTGAGAGGAAAACAGAAAATATTCTCATAGAAAACCTGTGAATTTTCCTTATCATTATATATAAAGATCACTGGACATGTGAAAATCTTAAGAGGGAAATGTTTTACATAAGAGAGACTAATAAAGATACCTTAGCAGACTTGAGAGTGTTGCTGCTCGTTTTCATCCCTGGTCACATAAGAGCCTGGCAGTCTGGCTGTGGTGGGCTCACATCATGCTTCTGGATATTCAGCATGAGCTCAGCAGTAGTCAGAATTCCTTTATGCATGTGGTGAAGGTAGAGCTGTTCCAAAGGTATTTATCTGGGGAGAGGGGGCAGCCACTGCATCTACCCTAGTAATGGATGTGCGTCATCCCTCTCAGAGTCTAATTTCAGGCCTATCTGATGTGGAAGCGGTGGAAGCAGAAATTTCTGGATTAGAAATGTCTAGGAAAAAATACAGAGTAGATGCTTGGGCATACCATCATAATTTTAATTGAAACGCTGGTTGCAGGGTAAGAAGGCCAATTATTTGGTCACGCTTACACAGATATTTACAAGATTTTTTAAAAAAATTCTTGCATTGCTGTACAAATATGTGACATGATGGTATTATGTGGCTATATATATCTTGTAATTTCCAAGATGACCCCAGTTTTAATAATCTGCATCATTAAAATTCATAATATTCTGGAAATTTCATTATCTCACGCATAGTAACTGAATTGGTTGAATCTGTGTTTATTACAATAAAATTATACAGGTCACAAAATATCAGTAGCCCCCAAAGACGGGGAAACATAGGCATAACATAGGCAACATAACATGATGTTATGATGAGTCAGGAGCCTGCAGCTCAAGGGCCACTTTCTATTCAGTGCAGCATACCATGATTTTCTGTGCATAAAGGTGTGCCATTCCTGACTGTTACAGCCACAAAACTAAGTTGATTACCAGTGAAAAAGACAGTGAGATTTCCAGGTGCTGTTGTACACAGTTGCTTTGCCCTACCTCCCAAGTTTCTAGCATTTTATAATTGAACTGCACATGACATTTATTTGACTGTTATAATGACTTTTAAGGATAGAAAAATTACCGATCCTTAGAGAGATTGAAACAAAACAAAAAACCTCCTCTACTGAAGAAATATGGCAAATCTAGGTATATATTTTGCATACAAATGACTTAATTACAATAGGAAAGTTTACATCCTTTCCATATAGGTCAAAAATAGTGGCAATGCAATTGCCACCATCTCTGTAGTTTCCTGTGTTTTACTAAAGACAGTCTGTTATCATGGATCTGGGGTAATAGGAGAGTAATTCAATATCATGATGTTAAACCCAATTCCATTTTAGGTTTTGGGCCCTACTTCTCAAGTAGTTTCATATATTTATGAATTGAGTTTTGATCATCTTAAAAATTGGAGCAAATATGAAATGTGCTAATTATAGACATGTTAAGAAATAAGGCATATAATATTTACTTACACGACTGGCAGAGATAAAAATACTATCATCCTCAATTTCTGTGAGGGTAGAGTAAAATTGATAGAGTGGGGTACATAGTCAAGAAGAATATAAATTGCTACAACCTCTTTGCAAGCAATTTCAAAATACGGGGAAGAGCCTCCACATTTATCTTCCAAATCAATTCTTTTTCTGGAAATTATTCTGAAGAAATGACTAAATATGTGAACTAATACAGATATGTTCATGAACGTTCCTAGGTAACCTTTTTTTTAAACATTTTGACAAAGCTAGACATGATGTTCAATAAGTGGGGAACACAATTTAAATTTTACTAGGTTGAACCACATCAAACTGACATTTTTTGTTGATTACAAGATTAAATACTGGCAATTTCATATGGTTCAATCTAATATGATAAACATACAACAGATTATTATGTGGCCTCTAAGCAACATTTATACAGACCACTTTTAGTATTAGTAGATGTTTATAATTTAGTACAATATGGAGTACAAAATCATATTTTCAGCCTGCCTTCACACACACACACACGCACGCACACACGCACACACACCTTAGATGGCCTGAAGTTATCTTTGAGTTGTGGGATTTTTTTCCTTTAAATGTTCAACAACAGGATAGTATCACTTTTACAATGAGGAAAGGAGTTATACTTAAACAGAGACATAGTTATAAACTACCATTTTCCCAAACAAGGAATGAGTATCTAGCTCATCATCTTCAATCTCAAAGAACTTCCAAAGTTAATTAATTGTTGACTTTTTAGATCAAGTGCAAGAATAAAGACCTGAAACAAGTGTGATGTATGGAGAAATTTATTAGCATGTCTGAAAAAGAAGAAAATCACAGGTTTCCAGTGTTTTGAGGTCACAAAACTTAAAGTAGCATTTCTACTTCAATCTACCAAGGTGATAACCGAGATTGAGGCAGAGAATGTCATCATGTACACTACAGATAGTCTTAAAACACACAAAGCTTAGGTTAGAGAATGAGCTTCCTGCAATACTTATTCTAGAACCGCTTCTCAAGTTGATGAAATATATCTGGAGAGATGACCAGCCAAAGTTGTTTATCTTCTTTGATACTCAAAATGAATACAGTGGAAACTTAGTACCCAACCTTAATTGATAAGAAAAATAAATGGTAGTGAGGAAAGAAGGCTCACTAAATAAAGAGAAAAGACACCCATGTGTGGGAAATATTTAGTTGCCAGCCTTCATTTGATTTCTCCACTTTTCTCCTCCCAGGTACTTTAAAAAGTCAAGCATCACATCATTGTTAGGCGACTTATGTCTTTTGTTTCACATATTTCCTTTTTGTACATCACCTTTGCTCACCCAGGAAAGGCAAAGCCTAGTTTTTTGTTTGTTTGTTTTTGTTTGTTTGTTTGATGGAGTCTCACACTGTCACCCAGGCTGGAGTGCCGTGGCGTGATCTTGGCTCACTGCAACCTACACCTCCCGGGTTCAAGTGAGTCTCCAGCCTCCGCCTCCCAAGTAGCCGGAACTACAGGTGCCCGCCACCATGACCAGCTAATTCTCTCTCTCTCTTTTTTTTCTTTTGTATTTTTTGTAGAGACGGGGTTTCCGTACATTGGCCAGGCTGGTCTCGAACTCCTGACCTTGTGATCCGCCCACCTCAGCCTCTCAAAGTGTTGGGATTACAGGCGTGAGCCACCGCACCCAGCCAAGCCCAGCTGTTTATAGCATTTTGACATTGTGTATTTCTGGATCCGATGGCCATACTCACTATTCTGATCATTTTTAAATGCCATTTAGGCATTTAGGTGTGTTTCTAGGAAACGTCATAAAAGATTTTAATTATCCAATTAAGATTTCTAAAACTTTTATGTAGGCAGACAAAGCTGCCAAAAAGATTTTCAAAATAAATCCTCTCTATTTTTGAGTTGGAAACGTAAATATTTTTGAACCTAGAATGCTGGAAGTTTAGAAGAGATTCTCAATAATGCTGAGTTTATAATCTGAGAAAAAGCATCAACTTAATTTCTTTAGGGGCTACCATCACTGACTTTTTGGCACATTGAGAGCTAACAGCAAAGGTTGTTTCTTGAAAGAAGATTTTTCACATTGGTGCAGCCTTAGAGAAAAATAATATTTATTTTCAATTTACTTGGCTTAAGGTTTCCTTCCTTTACTTTCAGCCTGTAAACATACCAGCACAATTTTCTCCTCCTGCAATGGGGGCTGGGGCATGTGAGGACAAGGTGTTTGTGTTGGACTTAAATATGGCCTTTTTGCTTAGTAGGTTAAAAAGCTGTGATAACAAGTCCAAAGTCAGAGGTCTAATTCCTACATGAAGCTTCAATCTTCTTGACTTTGAGGAAGACCCCAAAGGAAGTAAAAATTGCACAAATAACATTTCATTAGAGAAGGAAACTTTGCAAGTCCAAATTAAGGATGTTGCTTTGAGTGTGACACGGTGACAGGTAACAGAAAGACCCAAGTAGGCCAAAGGACAGTACAACGATGCCTGGCGGAGCATCGGGAAAGGAGGGTGGACCGCAGAGGCAAGGGGGAAGCATTGTACAGACTGCATGATTTTTGTCTAAGGTCATTGCTGTGGCCAGATCACAATAAACCCATTCCAGTTACTAAGCAAACAATTCAGAGGGTGGCAGGGCAGGGGTACCAGCTTGGGATCTTGTATTTATCTGTCATGGATTGTTGGGTAGCAAAACCAGAAATCAAACTCTCAAATATGTACCCCAGATTACAGCTATAATTTGGGGGAGAAAATAGTGTAGAATAAGGCCTCTGGGGTTAGAATCACAGTACAGTATCTGCTCTGTCTACCTCTGTGCATCCCTTTTTTCAGGAATGTCGTATACAACACAAAGCAGCTGTGGCGGCACTGCATCTATACACTTTATCCATCCCTGGTCTATGAGGACCAGTTACGCATGCATGTCTTAAATCTTGTCAAGAGAGCACATTTTCTGCAATACTTACTAAAATTAAAAAGAAAAACCTCCTCCTATGATCATTTCACGGTCCTTTTCAACAGCCTTTAATAACTCTTATCTGATGAAGGTGGGAGTGGGGGAATCAAGAGAGGCAAGAGGGAAGTACCTTCTGGGGGACCTGTTCCCCACTTCCCTGGTGTCTGACTCTAGGAGTTGACTACATACCTGGAAGCATGTGGGTTCGCCCCTGTCTGAATCACTTCCCAGTCTTCAAGCACCAGTTTCTGGCTCAGTGATTCCCCAAGTCTGATTTTGACTCCCAGGATGTTAGAGCTCCCGCTTGAACCCAGCCCTGGACTGTACTTCCCTGAGTGGTTCAGCTGGACACTAGGCTCATCCCTAACATGTCACAGAACTCTCTACTGCAGAGGAATGCTTAGGCCTGTAAGGGGCGAGACTATGGCCTAAACTAAATTAGTTCCTGATGTTACCAGTACCCATACCTCCTACCCTTGGTCACCATGGCCCTTTGGCTATTTACAGGGATGTGCAGGGAAAATAAGGGTAGTAAGAAAATCATGCCTGCTAGGTTATGCATATCCCATCTTTAAGAGAGTACATTTTGTTAATACATAAATAAAAATTAATACTTTTTCCAATGGCTATTCATAATCCCTAACCACCCTAACTGCTCACACCTCATGATGGGGTGCAGGGGTGGGGCAAGGGAGACAGAAGTGTGCCTGTCTGAGGAAACCTGCCTCCTATATGGAGATGCTTCTTGGACATCTTTAATAAGATTATTTTGGTCTGGGGGGGCTCTTGGTATCCTGTGACACAAAGCAGGAATTCATGAACCCAGTGGTGGATATGTGCTTCCTTGACAGTTTGATGTCAAGGAAACTGCCTTTGCAGCCCGTCTGTCAAAAGGTAGATAAACACCAACAATTTTATACATCTAACACATTACCTAGATGAAAACAAAGCATTTTACATCAAGAGGGTGTATAAGTTATCACCGGAAATACCTAATTCATATATTCAGAGAGTAGAATAGTGGTTACCAGGGGTTATAGTCTATCCTTAGCTGGGAGGATGGTTTGAACCCAGGAGATCAAGACTGCAGTGAGCTGTGATTGTGCCACTGTCCTCAGCCTGGATGACAGAATGAGACCCTTTCTCAAAAAAAAAAAAAAAATAGTGTTCCTTTAAGTTAACCTCTTTTTATATGGCAGTGATTGTACAATACTATAAAATATATTTGAATTTGCTTTATTTGATGCATTTCTGAATAAGCAAAGGGAATTTATATATGACATTTTGAACTAATTATGATTTAACTTGGGAAATATAGTCTTTGTCCTACAGAAATTATATGTATCTCATCATGTCATGATAGAGATCACGCTTAACATTGACTCTGAAGAGCTATCTGAATTTGTTCATTTTTGCTATGGTTGTGTAGGAGAATACAATTAATTGCACAAGGAAAGTACCCCAGAGTAGACTAAAGTCAAAAGTATATTAAAGTGCACCATATATGTAGTGTATTTCTCCAGAATTCTCATAAATTTGGGGAGGCTTAATTGTGAGTTGCTCATAGTGTGAGTTCATTCTCTTAAGAATGGTGCAAGACTTGCTCAGTGCACTAGCTGAAAGAAACAACTTTTTTCTCCTCTCGTTCTCTCAAAATGTGTGTCTTTGTGTGTGCATGGGTATGCTTGGTCTCTAGCTATTGGTATTAGAAAGTGTTGCTCACCTACTTGCAGACAAATGTTATTTTAAAATAGCAGCTAGAGATATAAATTAATTCAATAGGATTTCCTCTGGAAAGCCAATTAGAAATAATTTGAAGAAATTCACCTGGATGTAAAGTAATGCTTTATTTTTGTTTCTTTGTTTTCCACCCCTAGAGAGTAACACAGTAGATTCTTTGGAGTGTCTTGGTAGAGATGCAATACAGGCTGGAGCCCAAAAACTAGAGAAAGCAGTCCTGACACCCATAGATTTACATCAAGCCATTATTATGAATCAGAAAACAGAGATAAACAAAATCGTTCTAGAAGGGTATTTACCCAAAGTAATATAGACTTGTACATGTATCTTCTGTGAATGTCTCCAAGTATGTGTTAGCTGAAAAATATAAATTTTTACCAGGAATTTGTACAATTATTTCCATAATTGGCACCAAGGAATTTAAGCATCAGTTCGATAACTTAGCTATATATACTTCCATCTCTGCAAGTCCATGTTCTGTGAAACTTTCTTACAAAACAAAAAGGTATTTTTTTAAGCTTTTGTTTTGTAATTTTGAAAACACTATTTTAGGACAAAAGACTGCTTGATTCAATCTAGATAAGCAAATACTCTAATTGATATAATTACCTACTAAACATAATATTTCTTATCCTATTTGTCCTCATTTTGAAAGAATGGAAGCCAGCATTTAAAAGCCAATGAAAACAGCAGAAATCAATGGAGTCATTCAGAAAGAACTTCTGGTAACTTCTAAAGGTGCAGCATTTTTAAAAAATTTAGTCTGCCTGTTATAAGCAATTTAAAATTTTCTTATTCTTCCTTATTTATGTAGACTCACAGCTTCTGACTAACCAATATTTTTTTAAAAAGCAAGAGTATATTTAATTAATGGACAGTTTAAATAAAAATATAGCTTCACAGTATATACTTATGAACCACTAGATAGAAATGATATGGCTAGTTTAAGAAGAAAACATTTGTTTAGCAATTAAAGGTTTTCTTTTCTACTGTATAAACAGTTTATATCTTTTTCATTAAAACAATATTTAATATTTCTATTTTTGTGCATATTTATATGTGATACATATACACATTTAATCCATTAAAATAAATTTGCTAAATTACCTAATGCCATTAATATCAAGGTGTAGATCTTAGATCTCCTCTCCAAGGTCTAACAGATACGAGCTTCCTGATAAAAACAAAAAGCTCAAATAAAAAGGTCAACTGTCTTTACTCATGATATCTATTTTAATAAAACCCAATCATAAATATCTTTTCCAAATCTTGCAAAAGTTAAGGATTAGATAGTGATTAGTTGTACTTGCACTGTGGGCTTGTCGATTAAGGTAGTGGATTCAAGCTTCCTGATGGAAACATCTTACCCTAATCCTCCCAAACCAAACCTGAAGACACAATTCAAAACAAAGCGTCCAAAAAAAATTTTTTTGCAGTTTTCATGGAATCTACTTCCATAACTGAAGCACTGCTGGCTAGCAACAGCAAAAACAAAAAGCAACAAGAAGCAAAAAGAAAATTATTACGAAGAGCAGAGTGCTACTAGCAGAGTGAAGCCCTTATGGCTAGAAGCAGAAACAAATAAAAACAACAACCTTAGAATTCTAAGACCCCAAATATGAGGGAAAAATTCAATGAATAAGTTTATCTTTTCCTTCTTCTAACTAGACCCAGTGAAAATAGCTACTGGGTGAAAATATGTGAAATGGAGTAAGTGGATGAAAAGATGATGCTCTCTGATGGACAAGAAGAATCCAGAGAGAAATACTGACCCAGACTAGATACTTGTATTTGGCATTATCTATCCAGCCAGCCAGCCAGCCATCTACCTACTGACCCATAGCTATCTAAATTAATATATATTTATATATTTTTACATATTAGTCTTTCCTATATATTTAATATAATTTATAATACAGGTATAATATTATATTACTACCTGATATATTACATTATATATAATACCTTATATAGTATAAGGTATGACTGTCTGTTTATGTATATGTAAATGCAAGGAATCTAGGGAGCCTAATACCATATTCAGAAATCTATTCTATGCCATAGTTACCTCCATTGTCAGCCTATTTCTTACTGTGCATCAATCCCATGGGTCTATTTTATTTTCCATTTATTTATCTAAACATTTGGTGGTCTTTGAATCCTCTGTATACCACCACCCCACCCACACACATACAAGGAATAATATATAAGGAATTATATACAATAAAAATGAGGCATGCCTTGGAGATATTGTGGGTTTGGTTTCAGACCACTGCAATAAAGCAAATATTGCAATAAAGAAATCACATGAAGTTTTTGTTTCCCATTGCATGTAAAGGTTATGTTTATGCTATACAGTAGCCTTTGAAGTGTACAATAGCATTAGGTCTAAGAAAGACATGTACATACCTTAATTAAAATATTTTATTGCTAAAAATTGCTAACAATCATTTGAGCCTTCAGCAAGCTGTAATCTTTTTGCTGGTCAAGTGCCTTGCTTTGATGTTGAGGCCTGCTGACTGATCAGAGCGGTGATTGTTGAAGGTTGGGATGTCTGTGGCAATTTCTTAAGGTAAGACAATAATGTTTGCCACATCGATTGACTCTTTCTTTCATGAAACATTTCTCTGTAGCATACAATGCTGTTTGATAGCATACCATCCATAGTAGAACTTCTTTCAAAATCAGAGCCAATATCCTCAATCCCTGCCACTGCTTTATCAATTTTCTAAATCCTTTGTTACCATTTCAGTAATGTTCACAGCATCTTCACCAGGAGTATATTCTATCTCAAGAAACCACTTTCTTTGCTCATCCATAAGAAGCAACTCAGATGTTTAAGTTTTATCATGAGATTGCAGCAATTCAGTCATATCTTCAGGCTTCACTTGTAATTATAGTTTTCTTGCTATTTCCATGACATCTGCCGTTACTTCCTCCACTGAAGTTGTGAGTCTCTCAAAGTCATCTGAGTGTTGGAATCAACTTCTTCCAAACTCCTGTTAATGTTGATATTTTGACCTGCTCCCATGAATCTCAAGTGTTCTTAATAACATCGAGAATGATGAAGGCCTTCCGGAAGGTTTTGAATTTATTTTGCCCAGATCAATCAGATGAATCACTATCTGTGACGGTATGAAATGTATCTCTTAAATAACAAAACTTGAAAGTCCAAACTACTCCTTGATTCATGGGCTGCAGAATGGATGTTGTATTAGCAGTCATGAAAACAATGTTACTCGTCTTGTATGTTTCCATCAGAGCGCTTTGGTGACAGGTGCATTGTTAATGGGCAATAATATTTTGAAAGGAACAGTCTCAACAGTGAGCTTAAAATATTTGGTAAATCGTGCTATAAGCAGATGTTCTATCCATAGGGCACAGAGTAGATCTGACATAAATCTTAAGGGTCCTAGGATTTTCAGAATGGCAAATGAGCATTGACTTCAACTGACAGTCACCTAACAGGAGAGTCAGTCTGTCCTTTGAAGCTTTGAAGCTTGGTATTGATTTCTCTCTCGCTATGAAATACTAGATGGCATCTTCTTCCAAAATAAGGCTGTTTTATCTACATTAAAATTTTGTTACTTAGTGTAGCCACCTTTATTAATTTTCTAGCTAGATCTGGATAACTTGCTGTACCTCCTACATCAGTACTTGCTACTTCACCTTGTGCATTTCCCGAATTTTAGGTTCAGGGGGTACATGTGCAGGTTAGTTATATGGTGAATTGCATGTTGTGGGAGTTTGGTGTACAGATTATTTTGTCACCCAAGTAATGCACCTACCCAATAGGTAGTTTATTGATCCTCACTCTCCTGCCATTCTCCACCCTCAAGTAGGCCCCGGTGTCTATTATTCCCTTCTTTGTGTCCATGCGTACTCAATGTTTAGCTCCCATTTATAAGAGATAATATGTAGTATTTGGTTTTCTGTTTCTGCATTAATTTGCTTAGGACAATGGCCTCCAGTTCCATCCATGTTCTGCAAAGCACATGATCTCATTCTTTTTTATGGCTGTGTCGTCCACAGTGGCTGAACTAATTTACACTCCCAGCAGTGGTGTGTAAGCGTTTCTTTTTCTCTGAAACCTTGCCAGTTTGTTATTTTTTGAATTTTTAACAATAGCCATTCTTACTGGTGTGGTGTTTCATTGTGGTTTCGATTTGTATTCCTCTAATGATTAGTGATGTTGAATATTGTTTCATATGTTTGTTGGCTATGTGTATGTCTTCTTGTGAGAAACGTCTACTTATGTCCTTTGCCTTTTTTTTTTTTTTTTTTCTTTGAGACGGAGTTTCGCTCTTGTTGCCCAGGCTGGAGGAGTGCAACGGTGCAATCTCAGCTCACCGCAACCTCCACCTCCTGGGTTCAAGCGATTCTCCTGCCTCAGCCTCCTGAGTAGCTGGGACTACAGGCATGCACCACCACACCTGGCTAATTTTTGTATTTTTAGTAGAGATGGGGTTTCTCCATGTTGGTCAGGCTGGTCTCAAACTCCCGACCTCAGGTGATCTGCCTGCCTTGGCCTACCAAAGTGCTAGGATTACAGGCATGAGCCACCATGCTCAGCCCCTTTGCCTATTTTTAATGGAATTGTTTGCTTTTTTCTTGCCAATATATGTCCCTTACAGATTCTGGGTGTTAGAGCTTTGTTGAATGCATAGTTTGCAAATATTTTCTACCATTCTTTAGGTTGCCTGTTTATTCTGCTGCTTTGAAGAAGCCCTTTAGTTTAGTTAGATCCCATTTGTCAATATTATTTTTGTTGCAATTGCTTTTGGAGTCTTTATCGTGAAATTTTTGTCAGGGTTTATGTCCAGAATGGTATTTCCTAGGTTTTCTTCGAGGGTTTCATAGTTTTAGTTTTTACATAGAAGTCTTGAATTCATCTTGAGTTGATTTTTGTGCATGATGGAATGAAGTGTCCAGTTTTCAGTCTTCAAACATATGTCTAGCCAGTTATTCCAGCACCTTTTATGAATAGGGTGTCCTTTCCCCATTGCTTGTTTTTGTTGACTTTGTCAAAGATCAAATACCTGTAGGTGTGCACTTTATTTATGTGTTCTCTAACCTGTTCCATTGGTCTGTGTTTGTTTTTGTATCAGTACCATGCTGTTTTGGTTACTGTAGCCTTGTAGCATGGTTTGAAGTGGGGTAATGATGCTTCCAGCTCTGCTGTTTTTGCTTAGAATTGTTTTGGTTATTCAGGCTCTATTTTGGTTCCATACACATTTTAAAATAGTTTTTTTTTAATTCTGTTAAAAAAATGTCATTGGTAGTTTGATAGGAATAGCATTGAATCTGTAAATTGCTTTGGGAAGTATGGCTTTTTAACAATATTGATCCTTCCTGTCCATGACTGCGGAATGTTTTCCATTTGTTTGTGTCACCTCTGATTTCTTTGAGCAGTATTTTGTAATTCTCATTGTAGAGATCTTTCACCTTTCTCGTTAGCCGTATTCCTAGGTATTTTATTCTTTCGTGGTTATTGGGAATGGAACTGTGTTCTTGATCTGGCTCTCAGCTTGGATGTTGTTGGTGTCTAGAAATGCTACTGATTTTTGTACATTGACTTTGTATCCTGAAATGGTGGTGATGTTGTGTATCAGACCTAGGGGCCTTTGGCCAGAGACTAGGGATTTTCTCAGTGTAGAATCATATCATTTGTTAAATGAGAGAGTTTGATTTTTTTCTCCTCTTATTTGGATGCCTTTTATTTCTTTATTTTGCCTCATTGCTCTGGCTAGGACTTCTAGTGTTATGTTGGATAGGAATGGTGAGGGTGGGCATATTTGTCTTATTCTGGTTCTCAAGGGGAATGCTTTCAGTTTTTGCCCATTTAGTATGATGTTTGCTGTGGGTTTTTAATAGATGACTCTTATTATTTTGTATTATTTTGAAATATGTTCCTTTGATGCCTAGCTTACTGAGAGTTTTTAACATGAAGAACGTTGAATCTTATTAAAAGAATTTTCTGCAGCTGTTGAGATGATCACGTGATTTTTACTTTTAGTTCTCTTTATATATGAATCACATTTATTGGCTTGTATATGTTGAATCAAACTTGCATTCCTGTAATAAAGCCTACTTGATCATGGTAGATTAGTGTTTTGATATGCTGCTGAGTTTGGCTTGTAAGTGTTTTGTCGAGGATTTTTGTATCCATTTTCATCAGCAATATGGGCCTGAAGTTTTTTTGGTTGTGTCTGTGCCATGTTTTGGCATCAGGATTATGCTGGCATCATAGAATGAGTTAAGGAGGAGTCTTCCCTCCTCAATTATTTAGGATACTTTCAGTAGCATCAGTACCAGCTCTTCTTTATATATCTGGTAGAATTCATCTGGTCCAGGGCCTTTTCTGGTTGGTAGATTTTTTCATTTATTTATTACTGATTCAATTTCAGAACTCATTATTGGTCTGGTCATGGTTTCAATTTCTTCCTGGTTCAATCTTAGGAGGCTGTATGCTTCCAGGAATACACTCATTTTTTGTCTGCGTTTTCTAGTTTGTGTTCATAGAGGTGTTCATAATAGTTTCTGAGGGGTTCTTGCATTTCTATGGGGTTGGTGGTCATGTTCTCTTTGTCACTTCTGATTTTGTTGATTTGGATCTTCTCTCTTCTTTGTCAGCTACCAGTATATAAATCTTACTTATTCTTTAAAGAAGAAACTTTTGGTTTCATTTATCTTTTATATTATCTGTCTCCATTTCATTCAGTTCTGCTCTAATTTTGGTTATTTCTTTTCTTCAGATAGCTTTGGGGTTGGTTTGCTCTTGCTTTTCTAGTTCCTCCAGGTGTGATGTTAGATTGTTAATCCGAGATCTTTCTAACTTTTTGATTTGGCCTTTTAGTGCCGTAAACCTTCTTAACACTGCTTTAGCTGTGTTCCATAGATTCTGGTATGCTATATCTTTGTTTTCAGTAATTTCAAATAAATTCTTGATTTCCGTCTCAGTGTCATTATTTACCCCAAAGTCATTCAGGAGCAGATTGCTAAATTTCCATGGACTTTTATGGGTTTGAGAGATCTTCTTGATACTTACTTCTATTTTTATTGTGCTGTGGTCTGAGAGTGTGGTTGGTATGATTTTGTTTTGTTTTTAATTTGTTGAGAATTGCTTTATGGCCAAGCATGTGGCTGATTTTTAGAGTATGTGCCATGTACACATGAGAAGAATGTATATCCTGTTATTTTGGGGTGAAGTGTTCTGTAGATGTCTGTTAGAGCCATTTGATCAAGGGCCAACTTTTGGTCCTGAATATGTTTGTCAGTTTTCTGTCTCAATGATCTAATACTGGCAGTGGGGTGTTGAAGTCTCCCACTTTTATTGTATTGTTATCTAAGTATCTTTCTTTGTGGATCTCCAAGAACTTATTTTATGAATCTGGGTGCTCCAGTACTGGCTGCATATATATTCAAGATAGTTAGGACTTATTCTTGAAGTGAACTTTTTATCATTATGCAATTCCCTTCTTTGTACTTTTCTTTCATTGTTGGTTTAAAGTCTGGTTTGTCTGAAATAAGAATAGCAAGCAACCACCTCTCTTTTTTTTTGTTTGTTTGTTTCTGTTTGCTTGATAGATTTTTGTCCATCTCTTTACTTTGATCCTATGGGTGTCATTGCATGTGAGAAGGGTCTGTTAAAGACAGCATACATTTGGATCTTGCTTCTTTATCCCACTTGCCATTCTGTGCCTTTTAAGTGATGGTGTTTAGCTCGTTTACATTCATGGCTAATACTGATACATGCCAATTTGATTCCATCATCGTATTGTTAGTTCTTATGTAGACTTGATTGTGTAGCTGCTTCTTAGGGTCAATGGTCTATGTACTCAAGTGTGTTTCTGTGGTAGCTTGTAACAGTGTTCCATTTCCTTGTTTAGCACTCCCTTAAGGACCTCTTAAAGGTAGATCTGGTGGTAACCAATTCCCTTAGCATTTGCTTATCTGAAAAGGATTTAATTTCTCTGCTTATGAAGTTCAGTTTGGCTGGATATGAAACTCTTGGTATAATTTCTTTTGTTTAAGGATGTTGAATATAGGACTGCATTTCTTCTGGTTTGTAGGGTTTCTGCTGAAAGGTCCACTGTTATACTGATGGGGTTCTCTTTGTATGTGACCTGCTTCTGCTCTCTAGCTGCCTTTAATTTTTTTCTTTCACATTAACCTTGGAGAATCTGATGACTATGTGTCTTGAGGATGGCCATCTTGTGTAGTATCTCGCAAGGGTTCTCTGAATTTTTTGAGTTTGAATGTTGATTTCTCTAGCAAGGTTGGGGAAATTTTTGTGGACAATGTTATCAAATATGTTTTCCAGTTGCTTGTTCTCTTTCCTTCTCTTGCAGAGATGTCAATGAGTCATAGGTTTGGTCTCTTTATACAATCTCATATTTCTTGAAGGTTTTGTTCATTTTTATTCATTTTTGTCTGATTGAGTTGATTTGAAGAACTGGTCTTTGAGTTCTGAGATTCTTTCCTCAGCTTTGTCTATTCTGCTGTCAGTATGTTGGATTGTAGTATGAAATTTTGTAGTTTTTCAGGTCTTTTAGATCAATTTGGATCTTTCTTTCTTTCCTTCTCCCTCCCTTCCTTCTTTCTTCCTCCCTCCCTCCCTCCCTCCCCCTTTCCTTCCTCTGACAGAGTCTCACTCTGTCACCAGGCTGGATTACAGGCATGTGCCACCACACCCAGCTGTTTTTTGTATTTTTGGTAGAGACGATAAGACAAGGTTTTACCATGTTGGCCAGGATGGTCTCGATCTCCTGACCTGAAGATCCACCTGCCCCAGCCTCCCAAAGTGCCGAGATTACAGGTGTGAGCCACGGAGCCGCACCTGGTTCTTTCTTAAAATGGCTATTTGGTATTTCAGCTCTTGTATCACTTCACTGGATTCCTTATATTCCTTGGATTAGGTTTCAACTTTCTCCTGAATCTTGATGATTTTCCTTGCCATCCATTTTCTCAATTCTATGTCTGTCATTTCAGCCATCTCATTCTAGCTAAAACCATTGCCAGGAAGCTAGTACAGTCATTTGGAGGTTAGAAGACACTCTGACTTTTTGAGTTGCTGGAGCTCTTGCACAGGTGATTCTTTCTTATCTCTGTGGGCTAATGTTGCTTTACTCTTTGAAGTTGCTATCCTTTGGACAGGGCTTTTTTCTTTTATATTCTTTGATCCCTCGAGGGTTTGACTGTGGTATAAGTTGAGTTCAGTTGACTGGCTTCCTTTCTGGATGATTTCAGGGAGCCAAGACTCAGCTCAGCACTCCCAGGCTGCATGCTCTCACCCTAGGGGACTGGGACCAGACCCACTGCTTTGTTCTCTGGCCCCTCGTGGTTAAGCTCCTGCTGTGCTGGAGGAGCTGAGATATTTCCAGTCTGCTAGGAACAGCACTCCAGTCTCCAGTAAAGGGTGCCAGCAAAAGTGCTCCACTGGGGCAATGGGAGCAGGGTCCATGCTCACATATGTGTGCATGCACCAGGGGTACTTGGGCAGTGAAGTCCATGAGCATATACATGCTGGCAAAGTGGTGGAAAGAGGCTGTGGGCACCAGAAAAGCAGTGACAGGAGGCTGAGGATGGGTACACACTGGTGGTAGCCCATCTGTAGAAGCTCTCTGATGTTAGGTGGGGTCTTCCAGTGAAGGAGCTATGGCAGCAGCTGCCACTAAGTGCCCTGATAGGGCATCTGTGACTGGGCTGCAGGTAGGTGCAGCCAGGAAGGGACACTGGGAGAAACCAGCAGACAGGGGGTTTATTCAGATCAGACAGGCCCCAACCCATGGGCAAGATCACCATGTTTTGTCCAGTTTCAACAGTCAGCAATGGCCAAGTTCTATCTAGAGGAGCATGGCAAGCCTTGGAGGATGGGTTTCCCTGGCCGTGCTCCACTACCGTCATACCCATGCCAAACCCTCTGGGTTCCACACGAGCTGGAGTCTTGTTCCTGTAACTCTCCAACCAGCTCTTCCTGCCAGTTCAAATGTCTATGGGGGTCCTTGGGTCTCCTGCAGCTAGGATTCCGGAGCTTGTGGTAAAACTGGCATACTCTATATCTATGTAACTCATCCATTCCCTGGGAACTATTCAATGCCAGAAACAAGTCCTGGTGCTCAGAAATGCTGTGAAGTTTTCCCAGGTTCCTCCGCACCTCAGCCTTGGGTCTACACCTTCCCTCCATCCTGTCTCAATGCCTTCCTTCTGAAGATCTGCTTGTAGTGTGCCAGTCTTCTTGATCATCTGGTCTCTCACTGGGAGAAATTCTTCCTGACTGCATTTAGTTGGCTATTGTGGTTTTCTTCCTGCCTTCACTTTGCACTTTGCATTTTTATGTTACAAAGAGAGCTTCCTTCCTTAAACCTCATGAGTCAACCTCTGTTAGCTTCAGATGTTTCTTCCGCATCTTCCTCACCTCTCTCGGCCTTCATAGAATTGAATAAAGTTATAGCCTTACTCTGAACTAGCCTTTGGCTCAAGAGAATCTTGTCGCTGGTTTAATTTTCTATCCAGACCACTCAGACCACTCAGTCTTTCTCTGTATCAGCAATAAGTCTGTTTCACTTTCTTATAATTCATGTGTTCACTGGAGTAGTGAACTTCCTTCAAGACTCCTCTTTGGCCTTCAAAACTCGGCTGTTTGGTACATGAAACCTAGCTTTCAGCCTATCTTGGCTTTCATCATGCCTTGCTCTCTAAGCTTAATCATTTTTTACTTTTGATTTACAGTGAGAGACTTACGATCTTCTTTTTACTTGAACATTTAGAGGCCGTTGTAGGGGTATTATTTGGCCTAATTTCAATATTAATGCTTCTCTGGGAATAGGCAATCCTAAGAAGAGGAAGAGACATGGGGGAATGGCTGGTCGACGGAGTAGTTAGAACACAATACAACATTTATCAATTACATTTTTCGTTTTATATAGACACAATTTCTGGTGCTCCCAAACAATGATAATAATAATACCAGATAGCACTGATCACAGATTACCTTAAGAGACATAATGGTATTGGAAAACCTGGAAATATTGCAAGAATTTCCAAAATGTAACACAGAGACATGAAGTGAGCACACACTGTTGGAAAAATGGTGCCAACAGACTTCCTTCATACAGGGTTGCCACAAACTTTCAATTTGCAAAAAGCATGAAATCTGGGACCACAGTAATGCAAAGCACAGTAAAAGGAGGTACACTGTATATTATCTAATATTGCATTATATAGTATTATATAACCAAATATAGTGGAAAGTTGTGATTATATTGTATAATATATGCTATTATATATCATATATATTATACCTTGTGTGTATATGTGTATGTGTAACTATTCATTGAATAAGAGCTACTAAAAATGAATAATTGGTAAAAGAAGTGAATGATACAACAGAAGATTTGAAGATAAAGTTAAATAAAAACTATAATCCAAAACCAAAAATTAGAAAATAATAGGAAAATCATTTTTAAATTGATACATAATGATTACACATATTTATGGGGGTACATGTGATATTTTGACACATGTATATAATGTGTAATGATAAAATCAGTGTAATGAAGATATGCATCACCTCAAACATTTATCATTTCCTTGTGTTGAGAATGATCTGTCATCTAATAGGAGTTTCACAAAGAGAGAGAATAGATGGAAGTCTCAAATAAATAATACAATTACTAGAACCAAAGGATGAAAGTCCCCAGATTGAAAGGCCCTGATTAATGTTAAGAAGAAATTTTAAAAAGAGAAAATATGCACAGGACTGATGACACAGTAAGGAATATGCTAACACATGTGTGTTCACTGCCACACTGTTCACAAAAGCAAAGACATGGGATCAACATAAATGCCCTCAGTGATAGATTGGATAAGGGAAATGTGGTACATATACATCATAGAATATTGTGTAGCCATAAAAAAGCACAAGATCGTGTTTTTTGCAGGGACATGTATGGAGCTGGAGGCCATTATCCTTGGCAACCTAATGCAGGAACAGAAAACCAAATAACACACGTTCTCACTTATAAGCAGGAGCTAAATGATGAGAACACATGGACACATGGAGAACAACACACACTGGGGCCTGTTGGATGGCGGAGGGTGGGAGGATGGAGAGGATCAGGAAGAATGAGTACTAGGCTTAATACCTGGGTGATGAAATAATCTGTACAACAAACCCCCTTGACACAAGTTTACCTATGGAACAAACCTGCACTTATATCCCTGAACTTAAAAGTAAAAAAAAAAAAAAAGAAATATGCTAACAATAGATATAACTGTGGTAAAGAATAGATTTCTGAATACAGGAATAGGGGCCTCCCTGGATCTAATGTGCCTACTGCCACTTAGCCTGAATTGTACAGAAGGCAGTGAACCTGTGCTCCGGAGTTCACGAGCCTTGCCCTCGTCTGTGCAGTTTGTTGAGAATATTACATTCTAGGTTAGCTTTCACAACAGATTCAGGAAGCATCAGGGAACCTTGCTAACATGAGATTCTTTGTTTTGTAACTCTTTTTGTCTTTTGGAATTCATAGTGAAACAAGTGGCAAATCTGACTTGTTATTTTTCCTAATCTTCAAAACTGCACAAAACCTTATAATTTGGACAAAACTTTATGAATCACAAACTTTAGAACATTAGCATAAAGATAATATTTTCTCTTTATATATGTGCATCGAGAGAAATAAAGAACATCATAGACACAGGGTAAGAATCAGAATGGCACACAATTCTCTAAGCAGCACCAGAAACTAAGAGATAGTGAAGTAATGCTTTCAAAATATTGAGAGAAACTTGTTTCCATACTTAGCCCCACTATTAATCAAATATTAGAAAAATGAATACATTTCCAATATGGACATTCTAAAAACATATTACCCTGTATCTTTTCTTAGGAAGAAGGTATTCTTTACCAATATATGCTGTGAGAGCAAAAAAGATAGACATTTAATCTAAGAGTAGAAGCAAAGGAAGCTAATAGTGAAGTCAACTTCCAGGATCACAGTTGCTTGGCAAACCTAAAGAGTCACCATTCTAGAGAAAGAGGAGTTCCAGAGTTGTGATGGAGGTTGGGGATAAATTAATAGTAAGTCAATTTAAAAAACTATTAAAATAGAGGCAGTGATTAACCTTAGAAGGGAAAAAAATGAGCAAAATGGGAAATGTAATTATAGTATACTATTTGACTTAGGTCATGTGAAAAATATTTACGTGATCCTGTGAATGAAAGCTTTCAATATTGGTCTTGTCTCTTGAGTGCTTTAACCAAGTCATAATAGCAATATTTAGCTCTGGTCAGTGACATGTTAACCAACATTGAGTAGGTTCCATTTGCTTCTCTGCACTCAGTGTGAGGCTTACCTAAAAAGATACATGCACTGTCATGCTAAGGTGTAGACAACATTAATTTAAATCCTCTTGCCTTGTCCATTGCCATCTCTTGGCCTCCTGACTACCCTTGCTTACTAGTCATATTCCTTAATTGCAAGGTGACTAATTAAAGCTGAAAGTGAGTTAGCTTCTGCATTGTCACAGTGGACATGGATGGCTTGGGGAAACCAACTTCGACTTTGGCTCTACTACATTTCCTGGAGTTTTTCGTTCTTATTTCTCTTCCACCCATCTCCAAGCCTTGGTCTCAGTACATGCTCTCTGCTTCTGTTTTCTCTCCACTTTCATGAACAAATGTTACATAATGATGCCCAGAGACACATATTTTGTTTGGCCTGAACAGAGTTTTAACTATTTTGTAAGCATTAAAAAAAAAAAAAAGCGAATTTACATAAAATCTTAACTTTTGTTTTTACTTGAAAAACTGTCAGCTCAAACCCCATTGGTCTATGCGTTTGGACATGGCCCCAGTGGATTGAAGCTGAGTAGTAATACAGCATCTGCTTTTGTATTTGCCACAGTCTCAATGCTCTGCACTTTTATCCCCAGCCTATTCCATTCACTTATGCAATTTCTCACCCTTGCAGGCATTTGGTTTAAAACCCCTGTTCCAGAGTCTGATTTCTGTATTACCACTGTACTGGTGCAGCTTTCTTAGAAGTTAATAATGGCTTCTTCTTGCTGTTATGAGTGATCTTTTTGCAGAAGTTAAGTCTTCTTATATTTCTGTGCTGGTTGAATTTACGGTTATTTAAATGAGAGTCCTGTTCTCTGAGAGGTAATATGACCCTGGGACAATCAACCCATGAATTTCTATGTTGAAGCAGTTCTGCTTGTACACCATTTTGCTTGCCTTTGAACTTGATCCAAGAATGTTAATTTTGCAATTTGTAAATGTTTGATTTTGTGGCTCTGTTTAAATAGTGGTTTGTGGCTATTCCTTGATTTCACTTTTCATTCTATCAAGGACCTGCACTTTTTACCAGTCCTTACAAGGATGTGGAGTGTGCGACAGAGGCACTGAGGTAGAGACTGGGAGGCATGAGTGTTGGTTTTCTCCTTTACTACTTAGTAGGTGTGTGACTTGGGAAATACCACAACCCCTCTGAGATGTGGACTTTCTTCATGAGTTTAAGGTTTTATAATTTTCAGTGAAATTTTATGTACATTGTCTAATTCGATGCTTATGTTTTACAAATGAGGAATGTTCTGAAAGAAAAGCAGGAATGACATAACAAAAAAAGAAAACTACAGATGAATATCCCTGATGAACATAGGTGCAAAAATCCTCAACAAAATACTAGCTAACTGAATCCAACAGCATATCAAAAAGATAATCCACCATGATCAAGTGGGTTTTATACCAGGGATGTAGGAATGGTTTAACATATGCAAGTCAATAAATGTGATACACCACATAAACAGAATTATAAACAAAAATCATGTGATCATCTCAGTAGATGCAGAAAAAAGCATTTGACAAAAATCTAGCATCCCATATGGCTAAAACCCTCAGCAAAATCAGAACTGAAGGGATATACTTTAAGGTAATAAAAGTAATCTATGACAAACCCATGGCCAACATTTTAATGAACAGGGAAAATTTGAAAGCATTTCCCCTGAGAACTAGAATAAGACAAGGATGCCTGCTTTCACCACTTCTATTCACCATGGTACTGGGAGTTCTAGCCAGAGCAATCAGAAAAGAGAAAGAAATAAAGGACAGCCAAATCAGTAAAGAGGAAGTCAAACTGTTGCTGTTTGCTGATGACATGATCGTGTATCTCATATACCTAGAAAACCCTAAAGGCTCCTCGCTTTTACAAGTGATAAATGAATTCAGCAAAGTTTCAGGACACAAAATTCATGTACATGAATCAGTAGCTCTGCTATACACCAACAGTGACCAAGCTGAGAATCAAATCAATAACTCAACCCCTTTTACAATAGTTGCAAAAAAAAAAAAGAAAAGAAAAAAAAAAGTAGGAATATACCTGACCAAAGAGGTGAAAAACCTCTACAAGGAAAACTACAAAACACTGCTGAAAGAAATCATGGATGACACCAACAAGTGAAAACACATCCCATATTCATGCTTGGGTTGAATCAATATTGTGAAAGTGACCATACTGTCAAAAGAAATCTACAAATTCAATGCCATTTCCATCAAAATGCCACCATCATTCTTCATAGAACTAGAAAAAACAAGTCTAAAATTCATATGGAACCAAAAAAGAGCCTGCATAGCCAAATCAAGACTAAGCAAAAAGAACAAATCTGGATTCATCAGGTTGCCTGACTTCAAACTATACTTGAAGGCCATAGTCACCAAAACAGCATGGTACTGGTATAAAAATAGGCATACAGACCAATGGAGCAGAATAGAGAACCCAGAAAGAAAACCAAACACTTACAGGCAACTGATCTTTGACAAAGCAGACAAAAACATAAAGTGGGGGAAGGATACCCTATTCAACAAATGGTTTTGGGATAATTGGCAAGCCACATGTAGAGGAATGAAACTGGATCCTCACCTCTCACCTTATGTAAAAATCAACTCAGGATGGATCAGAGACTTAAATCTAAGACCTGAAACCATAAAAATTCTAGATGATAACATTGGAAAAATCCTTGTAGATACTGGCTTCGGCAAAGCCTTTGTGACCAAGAACCCAAAAGCAAATGCCACAAAAACAAAGATAAATAGATGGAACTTAACTAAAAAGCTTCTGCACAGCAAAAGAAATAATCAGCAAACAGACAACCTACAGAGTGGGAGAAAATCCTCACAATCTATACATCTGACAAAGAACTAATATCCAGAATCTACAAGGGACTCAAATCGGCAAGAAAAAAATAATCAAACAATCCCATCCAAAAGTGGGCTAAGGACATAAATAGACAATTCTCAAAAGAAGATATATAAATGGACAACAAACATGAAAAAATGCTCAACATCACTAGTTACCAGGGAAATGCAAATCAAACCCATGATGTGATACCCTCTTACTCCCAAAAGAATAGCCATAATCAAAAAATCAAAAAATAATAAGTGTTGGTATGGAAACGGGGAAAAGGGAACACTTTTACACTGTTGGTGGGAATGTTGTTATTGTTATTTTTATTAATATTTTTGAGACAGAGTCTCACTCTATCACCCAGACTGGAGTGCAGTGGTGCAATGTTGGTTCACTGCAACCTCCGCCTCCTGGGTTCAAGTGATTCTCATGCCTTAGCCTCCTGAGTAGCTGGGATTACAGGTGTGCACCACCATGCCCATCTAATTTTTTTGTTTCTTTTTTTGTATTTTTAGTAGAGACAGGGTTTCACCATTTTGGCCAGGCTAGTCTTGAACTCCTGGCCTCAAATGATCCACCTGTCTTGGACTCCCAAAGTGTAGGGATTACAGACATGAGCCACCACACCTGGACTATTGGTGGGAATGTAAACTAGTACAACCACTATGGAAAACAGCATGGAGATTCCTTAAAGAACTAAAAGTAGGTCTACCATTTGATCCAGCAATCCCGCTCCTGGGTATCTACCCAGAGGAGGAGAAGTCATTATACGAAAAATATACTTGCATACACATTTACAGCAGTACAATTTGCAATTGCAAAAATATGGAACTAGCCCAAGTGCCCATCAATCAACAAGTGGATAAAGAATATATGGTATATATATATGTATGTGTGTGTACACACACACACACACACAAAATAGAATACAACTCACCCATAAAAAGTAAAGAATGATGGCATTCACAACAACCTGGATGGAATTGGAGGCCATTATTTTAAGTGAAGTAACTCAGGAATGGAAAACCGAACATTGTATGTACTAATTCATAAGCGGGAGCTAAGCTATGAGGAGGAAAGGCATAAGAATGATCCAATGGACATTGGGGACTTGGGGAAAAAGTGGGAGGGGTTTAAGGAATAAAATACTACATATTGGGTACAGCGTACAGTGCTCGGGTGATGGGTGCACTAAAATCTCAGAAATCACCACTAAAGACTTATTAATGTAACCAAACACCACCTGTTCCCCAAAGACCTATTGAAATAAAAAAGATATACATAAAAAAGTAAATAAAAATTAATAAAACATAAATAGGCATACACTGATTTCTAAATCTCACATAATTCCCTTTCCTCTCCACTTCATTCCAAAATACCCCATAGATAACCCTTTTCTTTCGGTTCCTTGTTAAACTTCCAGTGTTTCCTTGTGCAAAAAATCAACAGAACAACATACGCACCTTGAAAGACAAATGAAATGATTTCCCTTGGATCATGGGACTGGTCCACAATGGGGTGAGGGCTGATAACTCGGTCATCTATTTTCTGTGAGTCCTTATTCCATCGTGCAAGGTATCACTCCCCAGCAAACTGCCTTCCTTGAGGTAAACCTTCTGCAATTCTCAGTTTAAAAAGCCAGTGATCTCTTTTGTGCCAGCCTTAACCTAACTCTCAAACGGCATTCACATTCTGAATAAGAAACATTGTGAGAAGTGGGCTTTTATTCATCAGGCTTTGCTGCTTCTATTTTTCATGTTCAGTTTTATAGTCAGAACCTTTATTATTGTTCACTATGTCACCACTGGTTGAGCACCTAGTTAATAATAACACATGCGTACATCTAATCTGTGAATTATATATATGCTGAGCATAAGCATTTATAATACAAACCTAGATGCTTTTGAGAAAGTAAGTAGCTTTACTAATAATTACTCTTGAACACCACACATAAATTTGGATAATGATTCCCCTCATTACAGAAAGCATTAGCACAGTGCCTGGCACATAGTAAGTGTTCAATAAATGGTAACTTGAAGCTTTATCAAAAGAGGTGAAAAGAGTTGACAGTTTACTGAAGAGTATACTTAAGAGCTATTCCTTTCAAAATTAACATGAAGCAATGGGCTTCTGGTGGGAAACATGTTGTCCTTCTTGTACTGTATGTGATGTGGAATGTGAAGTCTATTAGACTTGTCACCTAAGCAGCAAACTGGGAATGTGAGGAATTTTTGTAGAAAATCTTCCAGGTGAAGATATTTTCTAAGGAGATGAACTTGGGGGAGACCAAGGTCCAGGGCCACAGAAAAATCATCAATGGACAATTGGGAATATTGGAACTCATATCTGAAACAAACTACTAGAATTCAGAATTGACTTGTTTTTCAGGTTATCTGAAATATTTTTTATTGTTTGGTCTTATTTCATGGAGGAAATTGGGAATGTTTTAAAAGCAGTTTGTTCCGAGTAACTTACCCAGGAATAGAAGATGTGCTCCCAATTTCTAATGCCATATCTCAAGGAACATATAACTTGCTTTCTTACTGGTGTTCTCTAGGATTATCTGTAATGCAAGACTACCTTTATAAGCTATCATTTTCCTGGGGAGCAGGCATGCTGAGAGATGATTCGTCTTACTCCCTTCCTTCCAGTGTGAGAGACTTTCCCCCATCTCTGAGGTCTGACTGCTACTGTTTCAGCACCAGCTGCAACCTAATCCTTCAGTGAGCACAGCTGAGCTCAGTTAATCTAATTTTTATAGCCTTTGCACCCTAGATATCAATCTCGTGGGTAGTTAACGCTCCCTGAGCCAGGCATGGATTCCAGAGCTCCTTATCACTGTCCCCATTGTACTCCTGTCCCCAAGCTGCAAGCAGCCCTGTGGGCACCACAGAGCTCCAAAAACATTTGTCCCCACAGCCAGCTGGCTTCCTCAGGCCAGTGTGCCTAATGAGCTGGCCGTTGCCCGTAAATCAAGTCAAGCATGCACAGTTCAGCCTTTCATCAGGTGAGCCCTGTTCAGCAATGCCTTTGAAGGAGGGGCCCCTGTGGGCTGCAGAGGCTGTGTGCTGCCCAGATAAACACCCCATCTCAAAGATGTTGTTCTGTTTTGCAGACAGGCTTGTCGTTAGTGGGAGGAAGCATGCTGGGTTGCCAAGTACCAGGAGTGGACTGATGCGGTTTGGGAGCCAAGGAAAAGAAACACACATGCTCACATGCATTCTCCCAAAGAGCCTGACTGCAGACATAAGGCAAACAGAAGGCACAAAAGACTTAGGTCCCATGCTCTCACCTGGGGATGTGCTAGCACCAGGCAGTGAACAGACATGTGGCACATGCAGCTCTGATGGGATCTGTCATGAGGACCCTGAACAGTGCCTTAGACACACTGAGTGCCAGCTTGGGGCCCAGCCTCCAGTGCCTTTCCACTGTCCTCTTGCTGAAGCCTTCCCAGGCTTCTCTATCTGCTTAATGTCTTCTGTGCCCTCCCCTGTAATTATAATCTACAATGATCTAATAACTTCCCATCAGAAAACAAGGAAGAAAAATAGCAAATGGCAAATTTTTATGCTTATATGACCCACCTACAGCAAACTATTTTTTTACATGGTTTGAAACTCTCTCCACTTAGTACTTAGCAAGTACTCAGTCAATTCCACATTGGTTTTTCAAAATTTCTTTATAATTATTTTGTTTTATTCATTTATTAATAATAATGATATTTAGTATTTACCAAGTACCCAATAGGCATCGGATGCTGTTCCAGGTGTTGGGGATAGAGTGCTGAGCTAGAGAGACAAAATCCTTCCATTCTATGGGAGAACAATCAATGAGAAAGCACATGCAAGGCAATTTCTGATAGCACTCTTGATGCAACTCCAGATGGTAATTGGGAAATGATAAATAAAATTTAAATGGGAGGAGATAAAGAGGGTTGTTGGTGATGGCAGTGGTTTTTGATAAGGTATCTGGCAAATCACCCCTAGAGAGATTACGTTTAAGCTGACGATTATTTGATGTGAGGAAGCAAGACACCTGAAATAAGAGAAGTCCAGGCAGAAGAGAAGCACATACCAAGGTCCCAAGGTGGGATGAAAAGGGGACCTTGAGGGACAGGGAGAAGAGCAGGGAGGAAAGATCACAGTGAGATCACAGTAAGGGAGCAGCCTGGCAGAGGACACGGGGCTGGAGAGCAAGCAGGAGCCACGCCTCGCACGAGTGCTGGGAGGCAGAACCAGATACAGTCCCTGTCAACTGCTAAGGGAGGCTACCCCATGGAGTCAGCATTATGATCCTCCTTAGGGCTCAAAGTGGCCAGAGGATTTGCTGGAGTTCACACAGATGCTAAGTGACAGAACCCGGATTTGAAGCCAGGGCTCAATTCTGAACCCATGCTTTATCCACAAGAGTTTCCAGCTATCTTAGCCTTAGGGAGACGGTGATTTTGTTAGGGTGACACAATTTAATCATATGAATAATGAAAGCAAAAAATACAATTCATGCTTATTTGAATTATACAGTGCTAGTGGTGGCTACTCTACCATTTCAGGTTTTTTGTTTTGCTATTTTGTTTTTCTTTTAAGCAATTGGTAACAGACCCTCCTATACCTGGACAGCCTCATGTTAGATATGAAGATGTGGGCAAATGATGTCAGGTGGGTCATTGCACAAGTCAGTGCAGGAAAGCACAATATAATTTTAGGGCATAGCAAAGTCAGTCCTGTTCATCTAAATCAGTGTTGTTCCAACTTTAGCCATTTGTTAAGCAACTTGATGTTTTTGCCATATTCTTTATTAAAGATTTCTCTTTAAATGGACTCAACTTTTTACTTAAAATTGTTTACAAAGGAAACATTTTACACAATTGCTCAAGACAAGCTGGATCTCAGTGATAAGCATTTTTATTAACATCTTATGCATTTTCTATTGAAATTAGCTTCCTCCATGTCTCTCTTTTCATATCTATTTTTAACGACCCATCAACATCTCCCTTGATTTCTCTATCTTTAAACTACAGTTATGTTTAGATATAGACGGGTGAAGGAAGACATAGATTAGAGGAGAAAATTATTCTACAACCACTCACACCCATGTCCCTACCTTTTTATTACCATTGTGGCCATCTTAATGTAAGTCCTAATCATATCTCACTCAGATTATTTCCAAAATCCTCAAATTGGATGTCTGACTATTGCTTTTCCTCCCTGAATCCAAACCATGGCTGCCAACACAGTAAAACTCCAAAAAGGCATTTTATTTTTAAAACTTGCCATGATTTCCTTTTGCCCACTGAGTAGAGAATTGACTCACCCTTAGACATGCAAGCTCATCTACAGTATGCTCCAATCTACTTGTATTTCATGCTTTTACACTCTACTCCGTATACATTGGATGCTCTGGATGAAATGATCCTCATACTTTTCCATCTTAGATATTCGTTTAAAGATTGTTGTTGTTTTCATTTCTATAGTTCCCTCCTCATCATCACTAACTCACAATTTCACTTAAACATTCCAACTACTCTGTTTCATAATTCATTCGCATGAATTCACACATAATCTCTGTGTTCTTTACCTCATATCAAATTTCACTAAGGTAAGTGTTACAAAGCAGATTTTTAAAATAAATGAGAGAAGGTCTGTTTGTAGACTCACTAGTTCTGCTGTCATGACTCTAGGGGGTATGTATTATCCAGCTCTGATTCCCTTGAAAGACCTGATGGAATATTTGTAACAAGAATTTGAATAGCTGTATTCTATTTTGTTTTTATTAGGAGAGAAGTCAATGATTGACAGAGTAAAATTTCAGTTTGAGAAGCTGGAGAAAGTCACTGGCCTCATTACTAACTCTCCAGAGGAAAGGGAAGAAATGAATTTCACTGGCCTCTGTTCCACAGCTCCATTAATCACCTTTATTGTCAAATATCATTTCCTTTTGTCAAATTCACAGGGACTCTCATTAGAAACTTTTCTAATCAGAACTCCTTCCTTGAAATACTTCTTAAGACCCTGAAGTCTTCAATAGCAATAAGGAAATACACGTTTTACCACCTTGATCTTCATTCCTATGGAGAGACTCACACAAGTGATACACATTTCTTCATAAGGGAGAGAATTGCCTGTGTTTCTCTGAAGTGTGCCTTAGCCTGGATGCATGTGACTTTTAGTTGTCCTTGCCATGTGCCAGTGACACGGAGATGAGAAAACATTGGTGGCCATGGAGGCTGATGTGAGAATGATATGGTGAAATGGATGCTTTTTGAATCACATTGTCAGAGGCTGCAATAAATTTGGCTTCTCTTAACAATCCTTTAGGGCTAAAACAGGGTGTTCAAGAAACATCAGGGTCACTTGCTGTATTAAAAAAGAATCATGCTAAACCTGCTGTCTAATAATTGTGGTGTGTGCGCATATATATATATATATATATATATATATATATATATATGTATGTATATGTGTGTGTGTGTGTGTATGTGTATATATATATATTTTTTTCTTTTTTGAGACAAAGTCTCACTCTGTCGCCTAGGCTGGAGTGCAGTGGTGCGAACTTGGCTCACTGCAACCTCCGCCTCCTGGGTTCTAAGGGATTCTTGTGCCTCAACCTCCTGAATAGCTAGGATTACAGGTGCCCGATTGTGGCATATATTTACAGTTTATATTTAATAGCTTAAGTCTTAACTATCAAAATGCCACAATGAATTGTGCTAGTCATTATGTGTAGAAATGCAAGGGTGCAGAATTATCATCATTGGAATCACCGATAAGGAAGATGTGCTGCATATGCCAAGTGTGGCACTAATACAGGGATGACTCCTTACCACTGTACCACTAGACACAGGCTCTTTTGGAATCATAGAGAAAATGCATGGAAAAAGGCTTGGGGAAAATGTTCTTTCATTACAAAATCCACCACCTGGCTGACTGGAAAGTTATGGAAACCGTTGTAGCCCTTGGCCAGAGTTGGCATGAGACTTCTGTGACCTGTCCTTGTATTCTCTTAAGCCTGGTCCTTCTTTCTGTCAGAACTTCCCTTCCATTCAGTCATGGATGTTTGCTTTTCCCCTGACAAATGGCTTTTCTTTGCTGGAGCCAGGGACAATCACTGGTGCCTTCAGAGAGAGAGCCCCCTTCCACCTCCTGCGTCATGGGCATGTGGTACCTATGGTCCCTACCAGCTCCAGCAGTACTTGCTCAGGCCTTCTGGGTATCTCTGTCAAAGACCATTTGTGACAGGACTTGAGAGAAATAACAAAGCAGCTCTCCCCTCAAGCCCTCTAAGGGATATGAAAACCCGAGTGGGGACACATAGGCTCTTTGTGCCCTCAGGTACACAGTGTCAGCTCCCTTCTCTGGCTGGCAGGGCCAAGTGACAGAATACAATGAAATGCTCAATTGGGCTGTGCTGGGTGAGTCAGGACAGAGGATGCATTTTATTTAAAGAAAGTAACATTGTGCCTCCTGCCAAGGTGAGGTAATTTCCTTCCCTTTTCTATACTTCCTAGTGTTCCAGATTTATACATTTTTACAGTGTTTGCCAGAGCTCACCTGAAGAAAGCAATTTTCAAATAAAAAACTTAAAGAAATATTTTTGTTCAGGGCCCAGACCCATAAAGAATAACTACCATAGGCTTAAAAAATTCCAACTACATTTTACAACTAATTACTTAAATAAACCTAATAAACAGACCAGGTTTGTCTCACTGAAAAAAGACCGTAAGCATAAAACCCACCCTCAGGTTCGACAGATTGCATTAGAAAATGCCTCAGTCCACCCCATCATCCCATTGGCTTTATATTTAGTCAGTTATTTTGCCTCTGAAACAAAGAGGCCTGTGTAAATTTGAGTATATAGGTTTATTTATGAAACAATATAGTAATTTTCAAATACTAGAGAAACAATGGGTCTGTTTACAGAAAGTCAGAGATTTCTTTTTAATCATATATGAGCCAATAACTTTGATATGATTCTGAACATTCTCCTAAAAACCAACAAGGAAACAACCACCTTTCAGGTAAATTGCCTGTTCTGGCATACCAAACAGAACCAAATAACTCATGTCTGGGTTGGAAGAGTTAGTATTTCTCCCTAGAGTATTTCTCCCTAAAGTCTGCAAAGTCACTAACTGATTGATTGCAAAGTCACTAACTAATAGATGCAGCCCATATAGACAACAAAGAGGCAGACTGAAGTTACCGTATCTGTTGTGCATTGGGCCCCCTCATGGGCCATTCACATCACTCCCTTAGTCTTCTCTACAGCTCCATGGAAGAGCTCAGTTTACAGTTTAGGAAACCAAAGCTGAATGAGATTAGGTAGCTCACCCAAGATTCCTAAAGCTAAAAAGTGATCCAAGATACATCCAGTGATGTATTGTCTCCTTAATTGATCAATTTTTTAAAAGATTCAGTCCATTCAATTGCACATTCATTTTTGTATTCTCTGTGACCTAATACACAAATGATAGTCTTTTATAAAGGAATCACAGGGTTTTGAAAGTCATTCCTTTATCCACACATCCTTCAATGCTAGAATTAACGGCAAATTTGAACACCAATGTGCAGTAGTTAGTAAGCTGGTACAGAAGACAGAATGATTCTTTCTACACTGGGTGAATGATGTTGCTGTTCATTTTAAGGCAGTGGCCTCAATCTTTTAAATGTAAAGACCTCTTTACATTTCACTTGTTTAACATCTCTTGAGAACATACATATCCACCCAAACATGAGAACCATTTGAAATAAGCATTTTACTTCACTAACCCCATCTACAAATATTGGCAAAACTCTAACTCATACACTGGAGATGGAAGAGTGCCTAGAAGGATTCTAAAGACGCATGGCTGCCACAGCATTCTATCCCTAGGCATCCGTGACCTCAGGCTGAGAAATACTTTCCAAGATCAGGAAAGAAGGGAAGAAGTGTATGGAAAAAGGAGGTGCTGATTTGCAACCTGCCTTGTAGAGCAGGAGCTCTGAGGAGATCGTAGCTCTACAAAGGAAAGGGTGTAGTGGGCTTACTCGATGCTGACTTAGAGAAGTTATTTCATAGGCGGTTAATTTCCCCATGGCCTGTGTGAGTTTTCTGAGGCTGCTGCAAAAAATTATGACAAATTGGGTGGCTTGAAACAACAGAATGATTTCTGTTACCATTCAGTCCTAGAGGCCCATAATGTATGGGCAAAATTGCTCTCCCTCCAAAGACTCCAGGAGAAAATCCTTCCTTGCCTCTTCCAGCTTCTGGTGGCTCTTGGAATTCCTTGGATTGCGCCTAATCATTCTGACCTCTGTTCCTCTTTCACATGACTTTCTCTTCCTCCCCTGTGGCTTCTCTTCTGTGGCTTATAAGGACAATAAGGATACTCGCTATTGAATTTAGGTGGGCCAGGTAATCCAGGATGATCACTTCTTGAGATCTTTAACTTAATCACATCTGCAAAGATCCCTTTTCCAATTAAGGTCATATTCATGGGTTCCAGTAGGTGAGATGTGGGCATTTTGCAGGGAGGGGAGGAAGGAGGAGGAGTGCAATTCCACTCACTATGCAGCCCAACAACTCACTTAATGCCCCTGGTTTCCTTCCTTACAAGGAAAATTACGGTGCAGAGAAGATTAGAAAGTGATGGTTTGGGATCAGGGTTGGTGAAAGGGGCTGAGTTCATGTGTCTGGTGACTGCTAAAGTATATTCGGTTCAGCTGGCAGCTACCTTCTGAGGCCTATAGAAACATATCTGATGCAGAAACTAAAACATGAGATAATTTTAATTTTTTTCTGATTGTCATAGCAATGCATAGTCATAAATATATTATTGAGAATATCAAATATAACAAAAGGAAATGTGAAAAATGAAAGAAGCTATCTCCTCCATAATCCAGAAAGATATAACTTTTGGAATGTTTGCTACCTCTTCTCTCCTTACCTTGTCTCTCCCTATTAATATTAGATTCCATCAATTAGACTCCACTAATTTAATCAAGTTAAATTATTTAAATTCAGCTGCATGTTTAATTTTTAAATATGATAGTGACACTTTTGATATACAATGCCAGGTTATTAATGAAGGGTCAAGATTTATAAATTTCAATTTCAAAAACAATACTTGTATTTTCGCTAAGATGAAATATTTTCCCATAAAACATTTTATACCATGATTATGTCTTCATTATAATCCTGTTCTCTGGTCAATTTTTGCTGTTTAAGACAAACTGATAATTAAATGGTGTGCCATAGATGAGAAATAAAGGAGGGGAGAAGTCATTTTACATGTCTGAAGATAAATCATTCACCTTAATGATCACAGCCACCACCACCATTTGTACCATCATCATCAACACCCTTCCCCCTTTCCTCTAATTGTTCTGATTTGCTGGGAAAGTAAATGCTTTATACAGTATATATAATCTCATTGAATACTACCACAGCCTCTAGAGCTAAGCAGAATCCTACAAAATAAAAATAAGCTTAAAAAGCATAAAGCAGGCCAGGCACGGTGGCTCATGCCTGTAATCCCAGCACTTTGGGAGGTTGAGGTGGGCAGATCACGAGGTCAGGAGATCGAGACCATCCTGGCTAACATGGTGAAACCCCATCTCTACTAATAATACAAAACGTTGGTGGCATGCGCCTGTAGTCCCAGCTACTTGGGAGGCTGAGGCAGGAGAATCACTTGAACCCAGGAGGTATAGTTTGCAGTAAGCCGAGGTTGCACCACTGCGCTCCAGACTGGGAGAGAGAGCGAGACTCCATCTCGAAAAAAAAAAAAAAAAAAGCAGTTTGTTCCAAACAACACAGTTGGTAAGTCACAGAGCTGGGAATAGAGCCCAGACCATATAACCTCAAAGGCATTAAGTTGTCTGACCTCTGGGAATAGTAGTTATTTTGATGCTCATTTTTTTCCAGGCAAAGGATGCATACATTCTCTCATTTCTCACCTTATTCTCTTTCCATATTTAGATGCATATGTTCTGACCTTATACTTTATTATCTCATTTAAGTTGTTTTTGCTCAGTTTACAAAGTAAGTTTTCACATTGTTATCTTGACAAAAAGGAAGCAATTATTCCCCAGGCTCCTAATCATGGAGAGATTAGGGAGCAGTGAAACAATGAGATTGCCATTGGGCAGAGCAGTGTCACAGACTAATAAAACTAACACTCCAGTATTGTTTCTCCTCCTTTTTCTTTCTATCCCCTGGTATTTCAAAAGAGTGGGAACTATGTACAACTAATCTCACATTAGGCCCTAGAAAAAAAGTGTAAAGTAATTGAGTATTGACTTTATGAAACTATTTGGTGAAAACATGTTATAAGGATTCACAAAACGCATTATATAAACATGCCATACTTTCAATTAAAATTAAATTTTATCCATGTGCTATTTCACTGTACACATAACTGACAACCTTTAAAAGTGAAAAATAGTAATGCTTATGCTAGTATATTTTCCCAAAGAGTGTGTAGGCTATGTGTGTGTATGTTTAGTCTTTCTACTACATACACGCATGCACACTTTTTAAAAAATTAAATACTAGATTATGAACATTTCCTTATATCTGTTTTTTTAAATGTGTACATGGCTGAGTAACATTTCTTTTTATTATTACCATTCATTTTCCTTTAGACTATTTCTTTTTTTCTATAATAATTCTGAAAAGGACTTTTTTTTGTATAAATATTTGTCACTATCTCTGATTACTTCCCCAGCATAGATACTCCTAAATAGAATTATTGCATCAAAAGTTATAAACATTTTAATGCTCTTGATAAAAATCACATAGTTGGTTTTTAGAAATAGTTTACTAATTCAGATTTGTACTAGCAATTCTTCTCATATCATTGCAAGAAAGGATTATTTTTTAAAATTATTTACTACTGTTATAGGAAGAAAATTATAATTTACATTATTAGGTTTTTTTATTGCTATGGAAGGATACTTTTTCAAGAAACCACGTCTTAGCCTTTACATATTCTCTTTTGTGATTTGTTCATACTCTGTTTTTCAATGGTTTTCCTCTGAAATTCCAGATGATTCTTTCACTTTCTGGATATGATGATAAAGAATGTCACCTCTATATTAGTAGCATATTTGGAATATACAGCAAACCTTTCTCAACAGTGATGCTGGTTATGGTAATTCTGCACCCTGGGCCCCTTTCAAGTAGAAGGTTCAAACTGCCATACACATACAACGGGAAGGCTCTGGCTGGGGGATGGGCTTGCTGGGTTAGTCTAGGTTACCCAGCGCTCCCCAGCTCCTTCTCATGTTTATGAGTCTGTCTTTTGCCACAGAGCCACAGGAAGGTCCTCTTTCGTTAAAGCCTGGACGTGGCAGTAGTAGTGTATGATATTTCTTCCTAGTATAATAACCTTCATTTCTCAGGGATCAGCAAAGAAATGAACAAAGACTTGCTGTGGGCTTTAGGTACACAACAAAGGGAGAACCTAAGACTGCATCTGGAAAAGAATAAGACTGGGAAAATAACAAAACCTTCCCAACAGATGATTTCATCCTGGAGTCCCAGAACATAAAGGCATAGAAACAGATCAGAGTATAAGGGAGTCGTAACTGGGGACCACCAAAGACAGGGGCTTCTCCTTGAGGGTGGATTAGGGAAAACCCAGGTGGAGAAATTCCCTTCATAGAGTCTGCTCCTTTTTTACAGGGGCTTGGTCTCTACTGAGCTAATAAAGGGCCCTTAGCAGGTCTGAACTGATCAGTAAATATGAGGACAATTGCTTGCAATGGTGACTTTGAGGCACTGTAAAATACGTGTTTTTTAAATCATTACAAATATATTTTATCATTATATGTTATGACACGTAGAGTTAAAACTGTTTTTATTTCTAATTCTATAAACATACATGGACCCTTGACAGCAGTATTTGATTGTCTACAGCTTACCAACCATGAGGGATAATAGATCTTATTGCGTAGCTTCTGTCTCTTAGATTTTTAATCACTTTAAGAGCAAAGGACTGATTTTTCCACTTCCTTTGGCCTCCCAGCAGATGGCATTTGGAAATGGATTCTGACAGCTTGGAAAAGGTAATCTACCTCTGAATGGTACAGCAGACCAGCTCACTAAGCAGGGTCTGGCCTTGTGTTTCAATCCTGTGATGAGAGACTCAATCTTAACTTAGTGTACCTTGAACTAAGCATACCTTTGGCACTAATCTTAGTAACAGCACTCGTCAATCAAATTATTGTGTAGTTTAGTCGCTGATTTGGCATGTTAAATGAATAATCATGAACTGGCTTACCTGGAGTCCATTGTAGGAGCTAAATAATAACCTTAGGATCAAGCTCTTACTGCACAGAGATGCATGTCTACAGACAATACATGATTCCCATATTCTTTGGTCTGGTGTGATATTTTTGATTGATCTTAACCCTTTGGCAAGAATGTTTTACACTTTCCCATTTGTTTTCAATTTGTTGTAGGTATGTAAGTTGTAGAACTCCCCAGCTAGTCTAACTTCTTTGGTTAATTATGTTTCCTTTAAAACAAATCCGGGTACAATTTTTGGGGATTCACTTATCAAACTCTGTTATCAAAACCCTTTAGAACAATCTCTAGTGTGAATAACAAAGTTCTATGTTAAAAATACCAACTATTGGCCAGGCGCGGTGGTTCATGCCTGTAATCCCAGCACTTGGGAGGCTGAGCAGGTGGATCACCTGAGCTCAGGAGTTTGAGACCAGCCTGGCCTACAAGGTGAAACCCCATCTCTATTAAAAAAATATATATGTGTGTGTGTATGCATATATGTGTGTGTGTGTATACACACACACAAATATATACAAAAATTAGCTGGGCATGGTGGCACAAGCCTGTAATCTGAGCTACTCAGGAGGCTGAGGCATGAGAAACGCTTGAACTCGGGAGGCGAAGGTTGCAGTGAGCCAAGATGGCACCACTGCACTCCAGCCTGGGTGACAGAGTGAGATTCCATATCAAAAAAAGAAAAAAATTAATTTTAAAAAATCAACTTTTTGGCTGGACGTGGTGACTCATGCCTGTAATCCCTGCGCTTTGGGAAGCTGAGGCAGGAGATTGCTTGAGCCTAGGAGTTCAAGACCAGCCTGGGCAATGTAGTATGCCCAAAGTATTTATTTTGCCTACTCAATATATTTAATTTGCATTTTCCAATATTTTGTTTCTTTTTATTTCTGAGTAGCATTCTATCATGTGGATACACCACTGTTCATTTATTCATCACCCACTGAAGGACATTTGATGTGTCATTAAATATAATACTAAGTTTTCTCTCTATACTATAATTCTCCAGAAATGTCTATTTCTGAAAGGGAACTGTTATGAGACAAAATAAGATTTTTAGGCAAGTGTTAGTAAATGCCATGTCTGTCTCTCCAAAAAAAATAAATAAATAAATAAAATAGCCGGACATGGTGGTACATGAGAGCTACTTGGGACGCTGAGCTGGGAGGATTGTAGCCCAGGAATTCAAGGTTACAGTGAGCTATGATTGCACCAGTGCAATTCAGCCTGGGTGACAGAGCAAGACACTGTCTCCAAAAAGAAAAAAAAAAAAGGCAACTTTTAAAAAGCAATAATAATTTTGCAAGAAATTATTTGCTTTAAGGATTATTAAAATGTGTTTTTCTCAACTCTTAAAAGTCAAAGTACTTTTGACAGTGAGTTTGTACCTAAAACACAGAAAAATAGCCTTATATCATAGTAAGTTGGGTTTGAGTTGGAAAAAGGGGAAGTACTTTCTGGAGCATCCTTAGCATTCTCAGACCTTTTAAGCACTTCCCCAAAAATATGCTTAAGAACTGGCTCATGATATTTCCTTCAGTACCCATGAAAATATTTTGATGGAAATTTTACTACATGGCATTTACTACACTTGCCTAAAAATTTTATTTTGTCTCACGATATTTCCCTTTCAGAAAGAGGCATTTCTGGGACATTTCACAAAACTATACCTAGTTCAGTATAGAGAAGAAACTCAGTATTATATTTAATGATAAATCAAATGTCCTTCAACAGGTGATGAATAAATGAACAGTGGCATATCCATATGACAGAATGCTACTCAGCAATAAAAAGAAATATTGGAAAACGCAAATAAAATATAATCAGTAGACAAAATAAATACTTTGGGTTTAATTTGAAACTAAGCAGAGAAACTCCACTCACCTTAGTATAACTGAACAATTATGCACATGATGGTATTTATAAATGGGATTCTAGTTCAGGTTCAATTACAGTAGGTAATTTTGTTAATTTGGTTTACAAATTCCAAAGAAAATTTTTACATTTTATTATTCATACATTTATGTCCTTATGATGCATATCTATGTGGCATTAAAATTGGCTGGAAGTCAGGAATTCTGTCAAAATCAATCACTTTTAAAAAAACTTCATGCTGAACAGTTAGGATGATAGAGAAAAGTCTATCGCTCGAGCCTGGAGGACATTATGTTTAGTGCAATAAGTCAGGCATAGAAAGAGAAATACCATATGTTCTTACTCATATGCAGAAACTTTAAAAAAATGGAGCTCATAGAAGTAGACAGTAGGACTGTGGTTATGGGAGGCTGGGAAGGATAGGAGGGAGGACCAGATAGGGACAGGTTGGTAAATGGATACAAATTACAGCTAGATGGGACAAATAAATTCTAGTGTTTTATGGCACTGCAGGGTAAATATGGTTAACCATTGTTTATTGTATATTTTCAAAAAGCTAGAATAGAGGATTTTGAATATTCACAATAAAAAAGAATACATGTTGGAGATGATGAATATACTACTTTGATTTAATCATTACACATTGTATACATGTACCAAAATATCACTCTCTGTCCCTTAAATATACAAAATGATTATACATTAACCAAAAATAAAAGAAAAATGTCTGTCATTGAATTGAATAAATTAATTTAAAAGTTTTAAATATATCTAGAATGTGAAATTAAACCATCCAAAATTAAGAGCATAAAATAGTCTGCCGTTTTGAAATAGTCTGTTGTTTTGGAATAATTAAGGAAAATAATTTTTTTTAAAGAATGTACCCCAAGAGCCGAGCAATGCCTAGCATAGACTAGCCATTCAATAACTATTTGTTTAATCCATTTGCCATTGTTTATGGCAGTGTAGCTAAGATTCTTATTTTTAAAATACTTTCCAACTAATAAAGTTACATAAATACATACATATGTTTTGTAGAAAACTATAAACTCTTTTTATAAACTCTCCGAGATTACCTAGTAAAAGCTTCCTTACTATTCTACATTGGAAAAGAGAAAATCCTGTTTTATTACTTGTAAAATATTATAACTTAAATTTTAACCTGATATCAGCTAGTGACCCTTTTTATCATTTACTTTTTAGAGTTCTTCTCACGTTTTCTCAAAACCATACCTAGTTCAGGAGAGAGAAACTTGATACCAATTGTTTTATGGTAGGACTGTCTAACTCAGGTAGACTTCAAAGTGGTATCAGGGAAAGTAATGTGAAACATAATCAAAATTTGTATTACAAATTAAACTCAAACAAACACAATTTAAGAGTGAAATTTGGCAAGGCATGATGGCTTATGCCTGTAATCCCAGCACGTTGGGTAGCCAAGGAGAGAAGATCCCTTGAGGCCAGGAGTTTGAGACCAGCCCAAGCAAGATAGCAAGACCCTGTCTCTACTAAAAATAATTTTTTAAAAAGAGTGAAATTGTACTGACATAGCCATTGAACAACACTGTGGGAAATCCTATGGCACAGAAATTAACCTGGTGCACCCTTATGCACTGTATGAAACATATAGTGTTGTAGGTTCCTATATTATGCATGAAATTGTGTAATGTAGGCTCTGGTAAGTTAAAGATGTATACTATAACCCCTAAGGCAATGGCCAAAATAAAAGTTGTATCTAAAGGCAACAATGGAAAGAAAGAGTTATAAAACTATTAATCCAAAAGAAGACAGAAAACAAACAGCAAGATGGTAAATTAAATCCAACTTTCTCAATAATCACATTAAATGCAAATGGTTTAGACACTCCTATGGAAAGACAGCAACTGTCACGATGGAGTGGAAAAAAAAAAGACACAACTATATGTTGCCTATAAGAAATTGACTATAAATGTAAAGATTGATAGGTTTAAAGTAAAAGGATGAGGGAACATCTAGAACTCATAGGCTAGTGGAATAAAAAATGTGATAGCCACTCTGAAAATAGTTTGGTAATTTATCATAATGTTAAATGTACAGTTACCATATGACCCTTTACTTGCACTCCTAGGTATTTATCCAAGAAAAATAAAAACTTCCATTCACAAAAAATTGTAAGTAAGTGTTTATAGCAATTACAGAAAATTATACACAATTGCTTTAAACTGGACACAAATCAAATGTCCTTCAGGAGGTGATGGATAAATGAACAGTGGCATATCCATATGATAGAATGCTACTCAGCAATAAAAAACAATAAAATACTGGAAAATGCAAATGACCTCTAAATAAAATACTTTTAAATATCTATTGAAATTGCTGAAATTAAAGACTGACCATATGAAATTTTGATGACACTAAGAACCAAATAAAATACCGGTTAGATCATAAAATGGCCAAACTCTTTGCCAGCATAGTTTTACTATTTCTTAAAAAGTTAAGCATACAGTTGTCATATGACCTGGTTATTTCACTCCTAGGAAATTACTCAAGAGCAATGGTCCACAAAAAGCTTGTACATGACTGTGATAGTTTCACAGGTGTATAACACGTCAAAATGTATCACATTGTACTTGTGAAAATGTACAGTTAATTATATGTAAAGTATACCTCAAAGTTTTAAAAATTAAAGATGTCATAAAACCTTGAAAAAGTACCCTTTTCAAGTGAAATACAACTAACACAGTCTTAGAAGGTAATTTTAGTAATCTAAGCCTTCATCTTAAGAACTTAAAGAACAGGCCGGGCGCGGTGGCTCAAGCCTGTAATCCCAGCACTTTGGGAGGCCGAGACGGGCGGATCACGAGGTCAGGAGATCGAGACCATCCTGGCGAACACCGTGAAACCCCGTCTCTACTAAAAAAAAAATACAAAAAACTAGCCGGACGAGGTGGCGGGCGCCTGTAGTCCCAGCTACTCGGGAGGCTGAGGCAGGAGAATGGCGTAAACCTGGGAGGCGGAGCTTGCAGTGAGCTGAGATCCAGCCACTGCACTCCAGCCCGGGCTACAGAGCGAGACTCCGTCTCAAAAAAAAAAAAAAAAAAAAAAAAAAAAAAGAACTTAAAGAACAGCAAATCAAAAACAAAGTAAACGTGGAAGAGAGGAAATAAAGATGAACAGAAATTAAAGAACTACATACAATAGAGAATATCAACAAAGGAAAAATATTTATCTTGCAAAGCCTTGTAAAACTAATCAACTCACAGTGAAATCGATTTAAGAAAATGAAAAGGGAGTATGCATGTTAATTAGCAACATCAGGAATGAAAAAGGAGACATTACAATAATCCGGTGGTATACGGTAGCAGGCTTATATTGCTTCATGAGAGCTAATTGCTAAGTTTTCAGGAATTTGCAAGTCAATTTTTAAACACAGTCATTATTAAAATTAAACTATATATACTTTCAATTAAATAAGTTAAGAACAAAGCCACTTTCTAATTACCACTGTCGATAGTATCTGTGTTCTTGTGGGTATTTGTATCGATTGCATCTGTATGGCGGAAATACTATACAATGGAGTGCTACTACACATCTCTTACCAGCTCCATATTAAATAATGTCATTGGTACCTTGAAACTGGCCACAGTAGGAGTATTTATACTATGGAAGTTGGCAAATGCCTCAAAATCTGGGCTTGATTTATTGTTTTCTTGACTGTCTAGATGATGAAAAATATATAAAATGTTAATGCAAAGTAATCTCAAAAGTGTGTCAAGTCTTTAGCCATTTACATTGTAAATAGCATAAGCATTTGAAGAAATAGTCTTCAGATATTTGAAAATTAATATCCAATTCGCAGAAAAGTTTTTCATGTCATGAAGAACAAGTGAAGTTCCTACTTTATATACATATATGCATTATCCACTATTATGATGCATAATAGTGAGGCTGAAGATTCAGTTTAATGAATGAACATTCATTAATGATTCATTAAATTAAATTCATTAATGATTCATTTTAAAAATTTAATGAAAGTGAGAAATTATTTAATAGACAATGTATCAGATTTAATAAAACGTTTTTTTTGGAAATGATACAGCAAATTAGGATGCACCTCCATTGTCAAAATAAGGTTGCTGTGCAACCATAGATTGGCTATGGATAAAAAAATTTGGCAAAAATAATGGGCCAGGTGCAATGGCTCACACCTGTAATCCCAACACTTTGGGAGTCCGAAGCGGGTCATCACCTGAGGTCAGGAGTTCGCGACCAGCCTGGCCAACATGGTGAAACCCTGTCTCTACTAAAAATACAAAAAAAAAATTAGCCGGGCATGGTGGTAGGTGCCTGTAATCCCAGCTACTCAGGAAGCTGAGGCAGGAGAATCGCTTGAACCCAGGAGGTGGAGGTTGCGGTGAGCCGAGATCATGCCATTGCACTCCAGCCTGGGCAACAAGAGTGAAATTCTGTCTCTCAAAAAAAAAAAAAAAGAATTTGGCAAAAATAAAAAAAATTCAGTGAGCTCAAATGTTAAATTTGCAATAAAGATTTGCAATAAAGATTATTATGTAGTTTATTTCATTCTTACTTGTAAATTACATTATAGATGCCTTATATCAGTATAATTTATAATAAACTTATACATACACAAATGGATACATTATATGCTGCTGGTTATTAATACATTTACCATCATGCCACTGCAATAATTCTATAGATGTTAAATATAATAAGACTTTTTTCTAATACATATAAAAATGTAAGTGAAATTGATAACTTCCTAGAAGATCACAAATTGTCAAAACTGACACAAAAAGAAATAGATGTGAGTAGATTTTTATTAATTAAAGTAATTTAAAAATCCTAACTAAAAACTTTCTGACAAAGAAAATTCTATATTCATCAGTGATTTCTACCAAATTTTATGGAATATATAACACCAATCTCATATTAATTCTTTCAGCATATATATTATGTAATACATATATACAATATATATCGTATATAGAACTTTCTACCTTATTTCAATAAATATAGGAAAAGTGATAAAATTGAACATCCATTTATGATAAAATGCTATTAGCAAATTAGGAATAGGAGGAAACATCCTTAATCTAACAAACGTTACCTACAGAAAACCTATGTGAAACATGGTCTATAATTGTAAGGTTTTAAGCCTTTTTTTTACTATGATCAGAAACAAAGTTGCTTATTTATCACTACTGTCATTCAACATCATGCTATAGATTCTATCCAGAGCAATAATATTAAAAAATAAATATATAAATGTTAGAAAAACATCATGTTTCACAGATGCCAGAAATTTAGAAATTTTAAAATAATATACAGAAAAGCAAATTTATAATGGATTTAACAGAATTGTTGGATATAATTCAATGTACAAAAATCAATTATATTCATACTAGTAACCATCAGTTAGAAATTAAATTTTTAAAATGTCATTTACCATAGCATCAAAGAGCAATAAACAGAAAACAATCCAACAAAGATGTGAAAGACCCCTAAACACACAAGCTGATTGTATAATTATATGAAAATACAAAACAACAACAACAACAACAAACAAAACCAAGAATTACCAAAATGCTTATTTCCTAATGTCTGAGATCAGAAACTGGCTCTAGATTACTTCTGTCCTACTCTATGGGCCAAATAAGCCACAGAGCCTGCCTAGATTAAGGAGAAAGGATATAGATTACTGTATCTTGACAGGAATCATGTCAGATAACTTGTGACAGACCTCTTTCATCTTCCAACCTGGAGTACCTCAGAATTTCCCTCTGCTCTCCTGTCTCATCTCCAGCCTTCAGTGGATGATTTCCATGCAGTCAATGAAGGTTCATGAGAAACACTCAGCAGATGAGTGCGGAAATCATTTCTTGGGGCTCCTTGTGATTCTAATCTGCCATGCCAGCCCTCACTTGGCATTAAAAGTTCTCAAAAAGTTTGGCTAATGTCTTCTTACTGGTCTGTACAACCAGGAAGTTATATTGGTTCTTCCTTCTCTGGCAGCTCCACTAGGGATGAAAACAGTCATGTTCCTTGTCTCCTAGGAAGAGCTTGTCACTGATGGAATTTAGTTCATTTAGATTTATTTGCATCCTTGGCTTTCTGATGAATTTTTTTAAAGCTATGATTTTGTAGCTTATCTGGCTTGTTCTCATTGTTAGTAGGGTAACTGACAATTCCCAGTGATTTTTCATGTACTAACAGAAACAAAACATTCCTGTAAAATTATTGATTTGTGTTTATACTTTGTATATTTTTCTTTTTCCTGCTTTTCTCTATAAGTTTTTAAGGCCATACATTTTCTTCACAGTATGAGATAAGAAGGTATCTCCCATTGTATTCTCACTATTTTTTTTCCTTTATATTAGAATATCAGTACAGATTAGGAGGCCTGATTCCTTTAACTAATTCACTGGACCTTCTCCAACATTTTAATTTATTCTTTTTTAAGCCTACAAAACACACCATTTTTTTTCCTGAAATTTTGTTTCTTCTAAGTAGCTATATAACTGATGCTGATTTGAAGTTTTTCTTTAAAAGAAGATTGAAATTTATTGGTAGTTTTATTCTGAATCAAAAATCATATTTTAATTCATTTCCTTGTGATACATTTTTTCTTATATCTTTCCTGTGAATTGTTTACTTATCTCATTTATAATCATAAAAATTAGAATACCTACAGGAGCAGGGCCATATAGAAGTTAGAGTAGGTATAAAATAGCAAGTATGTATTTTCATATCACTGTTTATATGTTGTAAAATACTAGTAGAATATTTTCTAGAGTTCTCAATGCTTCCATTCACCAGTGAATATCTATAGAAAACATTTGCATGATTGACACATGTATTAGAATGTGATTTCATTTTCTTCTTAATTATGGAAAGATGATTAAGAATTATTTCTACTTATTTTCTCTCCTCCATATTGCTTGAAGTAACTTTAGGGTTGGAAGTGACTTCTGATCCATCATTAAAAACTAGGATAACATTTCTGTACTTCCGAATTTTCAATTTAAGAAAGCAGATTTTTAATGTGATTTATTATTTTAAAAGAGAGTAGTTTATTCCTATAAGCTCTTACAAAAATAACCTATTACAATACAAAAATACCTCAAAAATAATACCCTCTAATTTATTTTCTCTTTGCCACAAAGGGGTTCTTCTCTATATGCTAATGTTTCCAAAGAAAACTTCTCCATCAGTGACCAAAGAGAGAAACACAAAGTCATGTGAACATCTAATTCAGTGCTGAAGAAACAACAGAAAACATCACCTCTTACCTAATGAGTGATGATAGTATTTTTACCTTTAATACCACAAATGATGTCGAAGAATTAGAAGCGGGCCAAGTTCTTGTTGTTCACAGAATTCTCTTTCAAAAAAGAGCTCCTAGCATCTTCCATTTCAAACAGGCACCAAATGCACAGCATTATTATTTTGTCCTAAGCTGAATGGGAACATTTGGTAACTGTCCCATGTTGATGTTTGAAGGGAAGTTATGCTAGTGGAAGAATCCAAGGGATATAAAGTTTGTCTTCACTGGCACTATTTTTGCAATTCTGTTTTTCAGTAAGGACTGTTGTCTGTGAGAAGCTCTTGCAAATTACTGAATTAATTTTGTTGTATAAGTGGCTACTAGAATCAGCCATACACTTTTCCTAAAAATCTTCCTTTAGGATAAGGACGTGTGTACATGTAATGTATGTGTGTATGTGTGTGTGTGACACTGAGAGGCATCAAGTTACGGAAAAGGGTTGAGATGGTAAGGAGTGGCTAAGAAGAAGAAATAGAATAGGATATCATAGTTTTTTAGTGGCATTATACGTGTGTCTGGTATTTAATTCTCAGTCCCAAATTCTACTTTCAAGTACAGCAGAAGGCTTACATCAAATGTGAACTCTCTGCTTTTGGCCATTGCCCACTCTCATGTCCGAATTTCAAAAACACACTTATATTCCACACTCATCTTAGGGTTCAACTGCATACCACTCAAAATTATTTCTGATATATTTTTTTAAATGTGTTTTAAGACTGCAGTTTTCCCTCAGAGACTCCTAATCTTAGGGGCGGTCCTTGCTTTTGTGTGTGCGTGCCATGATTCCATGATAAAAGAAATAAAAAGAAAGACTAAACACAGCCAAGGCTGGACCTAGACGCGTGGGTGCCTCCAGACTAGTAATTTGGTATCACTTCAAAACGAATTTTAAAATACTTATTTAACATTTACTTAAAGATGTAGGGAGACTCTGATTTTATATTAGTAAAAAGGTATATAGAAAGAGATTTATGTATTAATTCACTTTGTTGCCCTCAAAATAATCAAAAGTCTGAAAAAAAAAAAAAAAGCAGACAAACGTTTCCTGCTTTCCTATATATCTTATTCTCTCCTCTGTTATTTTATGATTATCCAAACCAGACAATTTCTTGGCAAGCTTATTAAAGATTTAGATAATGAAAGAAATTCCTCAATTCCATGAACAGCATTGTGCTGTTCAATTTTTTGGTCTCTGAGTTTCAGCTGCCAGCTACTGCTGTCTTTTGGCTGACCGCAACTGCACGTGTGTGTTGCAAAAGTATTCAACAGAGGCATGTCCTTGTGGATGAGGATTCTTTACATTTCCATCTGAAGCACTGTCTGCTTCAGCTGAACTTGGACAATTTGTATTTCTGTCATTACATAAAAAGTCACTTGAGAAAATCTCACTCAGCAAGTGTCCCATTTCTAATGTATTCTACAGATATTTTAATGTACCCGTATCAGTGCTTCAGGTAACAGTCTAGATGGCCTATGCCTCGTCGGATTTTGCATCTGGCATTTAGCAACTCTTCTTCCTGGTGACTTTTTCCAAAAGCCAGTCGTCTGACTGCTATATTCTAAACTTAATTTGCCTTTTTAAAATATGACTTTTTATTTTACTTTCTTATTAGTATTTAATACAGGAAAAGCAAAGGAAAGCATTATAAAAAGCATCAGTTTTGGGAGGCCGAGGTGGGCGGATCACTAGGGCAGGAGATCAAGACCATCCTGGCTAACACGGTGAAACCCCTTCTCTACTAAAAATACAAAATAGCCAGGCACGGTGGCGGGCGCTTGTGGTCCCAGCTACTCCAGAATGGTGTGAACCTGGGAGGCGGAGCTTGCAGTGAGCCAAGTTCGCGCCACTGCACTCCAGCCTGGGCGACAGAGCAAGACTCCATCTCAAACAACAACAACAACAACAACAACAACAACAAAAGGATAAATTTAGGAATCAGATGTAGCAACAAATGTTGAATTTGCCAATCTCTACCCCGTGAGTCTTGACAAATCATTTTAGCCTCCCTGCTTTCAGCTGTTATCATTTGTAAAGTAGAGATAATAATATTAGCCTTGCGAATTTGTTGGGAAGATTACCAACACTTAATCTCTATGATGTTCTTCACAAATGAGAGCGAATTTCATTGCTAGCAGGTACTGTGAAATTTTTAGTTCACGTTTTGACAAGCACAAATTATGTAAAAAATGGCTTAACATCATTAAAAACCCAACCACCTAAAATTGGAAAATAATCGTTTATCTATTTAGTCATTTGTTCAACAAAAATACATTAGGCTCTATTAGGTGCCAGAAACATATTTAATTTTTACCAAAATTTAGATTTTAAAAAACATACCTAAATATAACATGATAAAGTTCTGAAAGTTTGTGTGTGTGTGTGTGCGCACCCATGTGTGGATGTAGTATGTACTCAGGACTATAAAGAAAGATGTGAAATTGTAAGTAAACACCCTCCTGTCTTCTACTTGGCTGACCTTTAAAGGTAACTATTATTTATACTTTTTTGTTCATTCAAAATTTTTCATGCATGTCACTTCATTCATTGAGCTAAGTACTGAGTACCTGTTATGTGCCAGACACTCTTACAGTTTCTTGGGATGGATTAAGGAAATAAAAAGAACAAAATATCTTTCTCATCTTCCTTCTCTCCTTAGGCTGTGTGTGCGTGTCTGTAAAACATTTTCCCTTTGTTTATTCAGATCTAATTTATATGTAGTGAAATCTGCATACCAAAAATTTAAAGAGTCATAATAAATACAAACATCTGTAGGCCCCTGCAAAATAAATCAAGTTATGGAATATTTCCACCCCAGAAAGTTCGTTCATGCCCCTTCCCAGTCAACCCCTGCTCCAACCTCACATCGCAGGCCATGACCCTTCTGATTTCTAATACCAAATCCTTATTTGTTGCACACTTTAATGTAAACGGAATCATATGGTGTCTTATGTTTGGCTTCATCTACTTAGCAAAACATTTTTGAAATGCACTTATTTTATTGCATGCATCCGTGACTCATTCGTTTCCACTATTCCGTAATGTAAGTATACCAACATTCGTTTTCTTCTTGATGGATATTTGAATTGTTTCCAGTTAAATTATTATGAATAACATGAATGTGAACATATCTATAAAAGTATTTTTGTGGATTTTTGTCTCTTTCTCCTTGAAGTGAAATCCCTGGGTCATAAAATAGATGTAAGTTTAACTACTAGCCTTCTAAAATACCTGAGCCACTTTACACTCCTGCAGTGTCTGAGAAATCCCATTACTACACATCTTCAACATATAGACCTCCTGTGTATGAAGTCATATATCATTTTAGTTTTAATTTGCATTTTTGTTATGATTAATGATTTGGGTCACCTTTTTATGTGGATAGAGGCAATTGTACATTCTTTTGTTAAGTGCTTGTTTAAATATTTTGCCAACTTTTTAATCAGGCTGTTTATCTTTTCATTATTAAGTTGTAAGAGTTCTTTATGTTTTCTGGATACAAATCATTTTTTCAGATATATGTATTATTAATATTTTCCCATAGGCTCTGGCTTCCCTTCTCATTTTCTTAATATTGTCTTTTTTAAACAGATGTTTTTAATTTTAAGGAAGTGTATAATTTATCTTTTTTTTCTTTTCTAGTAAGAGCTTTTTCTATCCTGCCTGCAAATCTTTGCCTCCCCAGACATTGCAAGGATAGTCTCCTCTGTGTTCTTCTAGAAGTGTTAGCTTTTATAATTATGTTTATGATTCATCTCAAATCAAGTTTTAAATGTGGTATGAGATAGTGGTCAAGGTTCATTTTAAAAATATGGATATCCAGTTGTGCCAATATGATGTTTTCAAAATACTTTCGTTTTAATTTGCTTTGGTGCCATTTAAAAAACATTTTGACCATATGTTTGTCATTCTCCTTCTAGACTTTTTATTTTATTCCATTGATTTGTACATTTATTCTTAAGTTAATACCACATTGTCATGATCCCTGTAACTTTACCATAAATCTTAGTCAGGTAGTATAAATGCTCCAATTTTGTTCTTTTTGAAGATTGTTTTGTTATTATAATGCCTTTTGAAATTCTGTATATATTGAGAATCAGTCTGTCAAAATTTCTTTTCAAAAGCCTGCTGGAATAGTGTCCACTCTACAGCTTTTGCACACTTATTGTTAAATTTATGCTTGAGTATCATGTACTTACTGATTCTGTTGGAGATGCTATTGTTACTATTTTATTTTTTTCAACTGTTCACTGCTCACTTGTTGAAATATATTTTTATATATTAACCTTGCTTCCTGTGACCATGCTAAAACCACTTAATGGGTTTAGGAATTTTGTTGTAGTTTCCTTAGGATTTTTTTTTAATGTAATCGTTATATCATCTACAAATGAAGATAATATTCTTTCTTACTTCCCAATCTTCATACTATGTATTTATTTATTTAGCCTGGCTGTGCTGGCCAGAAACTCTACCACAATGTGGAATAGCAGTGGTGAGAATGGATATGTTTGTGTTGTTTCCGGTTTTAGGTGGAAAGTACTCAGTTCATTACTATTTAATATGATATTTTCCATAGGTTTTAAAAAATTAATAGACTATTTTTTGAGCAGTTTTAGGTTTACAGAAATATTGAACATCAAGTACAGAGGTTTCCTGTATGCTCCCTTTCCCCACTCCCAATTTCTTCTTTGATTAATGCCTTGCATTAGTGTGGAATATTTGTTACAATTGAGAAACAATTATTGACACATTCTGTCTTGGTCCATTGAGGTTGCTGTAAGATAATAAATGCTACAGACTGGATAGCTTTTAAACGAACAAAAATTTCTTTTCCACAGGGCTGAAGACTGGGAAGTCCAAGATCAACGTGTGAGCAGATTTGGTGTCTGGTGGGGGCCCATTTTCTGGTTCATAAATAGCTCCCTCTTGCTGTGTCCTCACATGGTGGAAGGGTCAAACAAGACCTCTCAGGCCTCTTTTGTAAGGGCACTAAGTCATTCATAAGGACTTCACCTTCAGAACCTAATCCCCTTCCAAAGGCCCCTCCTCCTAGTACCATCTCATGGGGAATTAGATTTAAACTTAAGAATTTTGGGTGAGACACAAACATTCAGACCATAGCACATTCTTATTAACTAAAGTCCAAAATTTATATGAGAGTTCACTCTTTGTACATGTATACAGTTGTAGGGATTTTGACAAATGTCTAAGTCATGTATCCACCATTACAGTATCATACAGGACAGTTTCGCTGTCCTAAACATCTTCTGTGCTGTGCTGTAGATTTTTTATAGATGACTGAACTTCCTCAACCTTGAACAGGTTGAAGAAGTTCCCTTTATTTCTAGTTTGCTGAGGATTTTTACCATGAATGAGTGTTGAATTTCGTTAAATTATTGTTCTGCATTTATTAAAATAACTATATGGTGGTTTCTTTTGGTCTTCATTTTGTTAGCATAGTAGTTTACATTGATTGATTTTCAAACAGTAAACCAATACGGCATTCCAGGTAAACCTGACTTGGTCATGATGCATTATGATTTGTATATACTACTGAATTTAGTTTCCTAACATCTAATTAAGAATTTTTATGATTCTTGCATGAAGAATATTTTTCTATAGTTTTCTTAGGTTTTCTCTGGATTTGATATTAGGGTAATACCTCATAAAATGAGTTTGGAAGTATTTCCTCCTCTACTATTTTCTGAAAGAGTTTGTGTAGGGTTGGTTATTGACACAATTCATAATCCCTTATTTTAAAAATACCTTTATGAGCTCTCTGATGTTTCTCTTTTCATATACATTCTAAATATCTTTCCACTTTTTTACTTTCAAATGTCTCTGTTTTAATATGTTTGGGTCATGCTTGTTTTTTTTTTTTTTTTTTTTTTTTTTGAGACAGAGTCTCACTCTGTTGCCTAGGCTGGAGTGCAATGGTGAGATCTCAGCTCACTGCAGCCTCCGCCTCCTGAGTTCAAGCGATTCTCCTGCCTTGGCCTCTCAAGTAGCTGGGACAACAGGCATGCACCACCATGCCCAGCTAATTTTTGTACTTTTAGTAGAGATGGGGTTTCTCAGTTTCTCATCTCCATCTGAGACCACCTCAGCCTGGGTTTCATTGTGCATATTATTAACAGCATTTTGGTCAAAGTCGTTCAACAAGCCTCTAGGGAGTTCCAAACTTTCCCACCTTTTCCTGTCTTCTTCTGAGTCCCCCAAACTGTTCCAACCTCTGCCTGTTACCCAGTTCCAAAGTCGCTTCCACATTTTTGGGTATCTTTTCAGCAGCAACCCACTCCTGATACCAATTTACTGTATTTGTTCTCACGCTGCTGATAAAGACATACTTGAGACAGGGCAATTTACAAAGGAAAGAGGTTTAATGGAGAACTCACAGTTCCACATGGTTGGGGAAGCCTCACAATCATGGCAGAAGGCAGGGAGGAGCAAGTCACATCTTATGTGGATGGCAGTAGGCATAAAGAGTTTTGAGCAGGAAAACTCCCCCTTATAATAACCATCACATCTCATGAGGCCTACTTATTATCATAAGAAGAGCAGGAGAAAGACCTACCCCCATGATTCAAGTAACTCCCACTGGGTCCCTCCCACAACAGGTGGGAATTCAAGATGAGATTGGGGTGGGGACACAGCCAAACCATATCAGCTAGTTATGAATGTTTTCAGTTATTTATCGAAAAATCTTTTTATTTTACCTTCATTTTTTTCAGGCTATAGAATTCTAGCCTATGAAATTCTTGGTTGAAAAGCTGTTTTTACTCCCAGAACTTAAAAGATGCCTTTCCATTTTCTTCCAGCTTACATTGTTTCTGATGAGGAGACAGTGCTTATTCTTATTGTTCTTCTGTATGTGTTCTCTATTTCCTTGGCTGCTCTGAAAATTTTCTCTAGCATTTTAGTCATTATTTTTCAAAGTTTTGTTTTCTTTGCTTTGATCTGTCACTCCTTTCCGTCTTGGACTCCAATTGCACATATGTTAGAATGCTCAATATTGTCTCACAGTCACTGTGTCTCTATTATTTTTTCAGTCTTCCTTCCTTTTGTATATTTTATTTTGCATATTGTTTATTAAACAATTTTCAAAGGCTTTACTTTCTTTTGGAGTGTTCAATCTTTTTTTAGTGTATTTACTGTACTTTTCAGATATTGCATGTTTGGGTGCTTTTTTTTTTTTTTTGATATAACCTTTTCTCCTCTCTTTAGAGATTTCCATGTAGTCTCTCATTAGATCCATATTTTCCTTTCTTTTCCTTTTAAAAGTCATTTCTCCTAAATTATACATCTGTATTATCATTGGGCCTGTTTCCATTTACTATTTTTTCTTCATTATAAATAATATTTCCTTCATTTTTACATGCCTAACATTTTATTTTAGCATATGTTGGATAGTAAGGATTTTATTTTAAAGTAATTTTAACTTTTAGATTCAGTTGGTACATGTGCAGGTTTGTCACATGGGTTACATGGGCATATTGCATAAAGGTGGGGATTGGGCTTCTAATGTACCCATCACCAAAATATTGTACATTGTACCCAATAGCTAATTCTTCAACCTGCAAGCCCCTTTCACCCTTTTGAAATCCCCAGTGCCTATTATTTCCATCTTCACGCCCATGTGTACCCATTATTCAGTTCCCACCTGTAAGTGAGAATAGGTGATATTTGATTTTCTGCTTCTGAGTTATTTCACTTAGGTTAATGGCCTCCAACTCCATCTATGTTGCTGCAAAACACATGATATCATTTCTTATGGTTGCATAGTATTCCATAGTGTATATATACTACAGTTTCTTTATCCAATCAACCATTTGTGGATACTTAGGTTGGTTCCATGACTTTGCTATTGTGATATTTTGATAGCTGTAGGTCTGTGATAAACATGAATGCAGGTGTCTTTTCCATGTAACGATTTATTTTCCCTTGGGTAGATACCCAATAGCAGAATTGCTGGGTGGAATGGTTTTTGATAAAGTTAGCAAAAATAAACAATAAAGATAGGACACCCTACTCAGTAAATGGTGCTAGGGAAACTGGCTAGTCATATGCAGAAGAATAAAACTGGACCCCTATCTCTCACTATATATAAACATTAACTCAAGATGGATTAAAGACCTAAATGTAAGACCTAAAACTATAAAAATCCTAAAAGGAAACCTAGGAAAAACACTTCTGAACATTGGCCTAGGCAAAGAATTTATGATGAAAATCCCAAAAGCAAATGTAACAAAATAAAAAATAGACAAGTAGGACTTAAAAAGCTTCTGCTCCACAAAATAAATAATCAAAAGAATAAACAGACAACCTGCAGAATGGGATAAAATATTTGCAAATTATACCTTCATCAAAGAACTAATATCCAGAAACTACAAGGAACTCAACTCAACAAGTAAAAAAAAAAAACAAAAAAAAATTAAAAAGTGGGCAAAGGACATGAACAGCTATTTCTTAAAACATACAACATCACTAATCATCAGATAAATGCAAATTAAAACTACACTGAGATATCATCTTACACCTGTCAGAATAACTATTATTAAAAAGTCAAAAAATCACAATGTTGGCATGGATGTGGAGAAAAGGGAATGCTTATACACTGTTGAGAATTTGAAGTAGTTCAACGTCTATGGTAAAACAGAATGGAAGTATCTCAAAGAACTAAAAATAGAACTACTATTTGACCAAGGATGATATTTTTTTCTTGAAGACAGTTTTTTTTTTTCTTTTGAACAGTGCTTTGTTTTATTTTAGAAATTAGTTGATTTATTGGAGAATCAGCTTAATCTAAGCAAAGTTGGTTTGGATTTTGGTGACGTTACTCTAAGATTACCTTTACGCTGGGATACAGTAGCACTTTTCTATGGTATGTAGTTTTTGAGGTCTTAACTAAACGCTCAGAGTATTTAGAAAGCTCTCTACACTTAACTGGTTGGAACTCCACCATATTTCAGCATGTATAATCTCCAGAATCTCCTTCCAGCTCACAATCCTTCAGTAGCTGTTATCCCAGATTTTTTTTCAGGGTTTCACACTTTACATGCACAGCTAATATTCAAGGGGATATATCATGTATAGCTTCCTTCTCTCCAGTACTGTGCCCTTCAAATTACACCTTCTCTAGAAGCCCTGAATTTTGATCTTTCACTTACAGAGATTGTTGTTCTCTGTTTGGTCTCTACTTTACTGCACCATAGTTGGTAAGGTTTTTTGAAGTAGAAAACTGTGGCAGATTTGAAGCTCATTCACGTGTTTCCCTTTTCTCCAAGATCAGAGACAACTCTCTCTTGTCTATTGTCAAATTCCTAAACAGAGTTGCTTAAAAATATTTTGTTTACTTTTTTAGTTATTTGAGGCAAAGTAAGTCTGACCCATTATTTTTATGTTTATGGTTCAAAATGGAAGTTCTTACAAAGAATTTTTAAAAATATAAATGATATCCCAAAAGTTTGCTCCGATTTTTTAAAAAATAATACATTTTAGAAACATTTCCATATCAGTATATATGGATCTGTCTCATTTTCAAAAAATAGTTGCATTATATATCATAGAATGCCTTTACTGTATTTTATGTAAACATCCCCATTAATAGATATTTAGTTATTTTATCTATTACAGACAATACTGCAAAAAAACATACCAGTAGACTACATTTATGGTAGTGGAGTTGATAGATCAAAAGAAGAAATATTTGATATTTTGATAGCTAGTAACAAAGTACCCTGAGTGCCATTTTATATTCCTGCCAATAGTGTAAGACAGTTTGTGTTTTTCATACTCTCTCCCACACAGGTATTATATGACAATAATTTAAAAGAAGAAGTAAACTTACGTACATTCATTTGTGTTAATGGAAATTTCCCAGTGATTTTATAAGCTGATATTTTATGCTGAGTCCTTTTTCCTCAGTGACATTTTGCAATGTCTGAGGCATAGGAATTAGTAAAAAATTACTGAATTACTTTGAATGGACATAGTAAATTTTTATGCTTTAAAAAACGGCAAGATAGTACAGTTACATTATTAGAAATATTGAAAAAATAAAGAGCTCTGGCACTAAAATGGTTAATCAAAGTTAAGAGATGTCCATTACTGACAAGAGTAGCTCTAGTTGGAGTTCCATGGAGGAGATGTCAGACCAGCTTGCTGAGGTTTTATACATCTAAACCCTGCTCTATATTTAACCACTTTCCCCTGATTATTTACTCCTCTCTATTCCAGCAGTCTAAAATCTTGAGAGGCATGTTTTCACAACTGGTTGGAAATGAGAGTGGGTTAGATCAAACACTTCTTCCCTGTGATCTAGGGAAGGAAATTGAGACCTTTTCAAAACATACTCACTAGATTAGCCTTACAGTTTGGGGCTTGTTCTAGCATCCTATATAGACTCTTTTATGTCCATTCAGAGCCTTCGAGAAATTAAGTACAGAAATAGAAATAGACATGGAGGGTCACAGAATCCAAATAATTTCTGCAAATAACTCTAACACACCTGGCATCAACATTGCCCTTTAGTTACCACAAAATCTAAAAAAAGTAATTTATAAGCATAATTACTGCAAACAAATATCAAAAAGAAAAATACTCATGGAGAACATGAATAAAATGCATACATCATTTGGGCAAGTCATCACACTTTTCTGGGTCTTTTACTTCTTTATGTATAATTTTAAGATCACCATTTTTTTTGTTGTTGTTAACTACAGAGAAGGGGTAAACTTTGAACTAAGCCTTAGGGATTGAGAGAAATTGCTAAACTAGAAAGGAAAGCTATGCCAGGCAGGAAAGAACATCCCTTTTAGGAGGATCCCCTTTACTCTTGGAGACAGGCTTAGGCTCTCCTACCCTGGGCTTCTGCTGTACTACCTATTTATTTCTGATATCAATATTTATTTGATTGCATATGTGATATGGCTTGGTTGTGTCCCCACCCAAATCTCATCTTGAATTGTAGTTTTCATAATCCCTATGTGTCCTGGGAGGGACCAGGTGGGAGGTAATTAAATGATGGGAGTTGTTACCCTCATGCTGTTCCTGTGATAGTGTATGAGCTGTCATGAGATCTGATGGTTTTATAAGGGGCTTCCCCCTTCGCTGGGCACTCATTCTCTCTCCTGCTGCCTTGTGAAGAAGGATGTTGTATTAATCTGTTCTCACACTACTGATAAAGACACACCCGAGACTGGGTAATTTATAAAGAAAAGGAGATGTAATGGAATCACATTTCCACATAGCTGGGGAGGCCTTACAATCATGGTAGAAAAGGAAGGAGTAGCAAAGGCATGTCTTACATGGTGGGAAGCAAAAGAGCATGTGCAAGGGAACCAAACTGCCCTTTATAAAACCATCAGATTTTGTCACACTTATTCACTTTCACAAGAACAGGACGGGAAAAACCTGCCCTCATGATTCAATTACCTCCGACCAGGTCCCTCCCGTGGGGATTATGAAAATACTGTTCAAGATGAGATTTGGGTGGGTACAGAGCCAAATCATATCAGACATGTTTGCTTCCTCTTCTGCCATTATTGTAAGTTTCCTGAGGCCTCCCCAGCCATGCAGAACTGTGAGTCTATTAAACCTCTTTCCTTTATAAATTATCCAATCTTGGGTATTTCTTCACAGCAGCATGAGAGCAGACTAATACAATATGTTTAACCCCAAATGTCTAACCCTAGGCCAGACACAGATGGTCAGTCACCAAACACTTGATGAATAAAGAGACATAACAGAATGGTGAGATAGAAGAGTGTGCCTCATGAAGACCAAATCCTCTATTGATTTGGCACAGTGCTAGGTGGTATGGGGCCAACATCCAGTATTTCAGAGAAGATCAAAAAGTTTATGTTCTATGTATAGGAACATCCTTAAACACATGGTAAAATCAATAGCACACTCAGTGCTCTAAGATAGAACTGTCCCCTAACTATAGAATTGTCCCTCAATTCTAAGGTAGAATTATCTCTAGCAATAGGCATTGAGAAGGGAAGAATTGGTTTGCAAAAATTTCAGAAGTCTTTATGGAAAAGAGAAGCTGGCAAATGGGCCCTGAAGGATAGATAAGGTTTGTGTGGGAGAAGGAGAAAGGAAGGCCTCCAGGAAGAGTGATCAGGAGTCAAGGAAAGGAACTGTATGGAACATGTAGTGACAAGCAGTATTTTATGCTTGATGAATAAAATGAGCCATGTGAGGGAATAAAGGTGAACAAGGTAGGACAGATGCAGGGAAAAACTACAAAAATCAGACAAAAGCATTTGTACTTAACGAAGCAAGTATGTGAAGCATTCCAAGTTCTGAAAGAGGAAAGTGACATGATGACAGTAATGTTTAAGAATGCCTGGTATAAGTTTAGCAGTAGCAGCCAAGAGATTTTGAGCAACTTGATGTCAGGTGTTGGGTCTTATTTAATTTGTGGTGTATATTCTGTGACTAGCATAGTGTCTGACACATAGCACATTCTTAATCAAGTTTTAAGTTATCCTCCTGCTAAATAATTTCCTTATCAGCTAAAACAGGAATAAGAAGGATATAGCAGTAATCCAGGCATAAGCTGATGACAACCATGAATATGGTGGTTTCAGTATAAATAGATACAAAGGGCAAATCTCAAGGACATTTCAAGGAAAGAAATAACAAATCCTCTTGCCAGGTTGGAAATTGTGAGTGAAGAGTTCCAAAGTGATGTCTGGATGTATTGCCTGAAGAAATAATGGTAGCTCTATATAAAATGGGGTTACTTGTGAAGGATCTTGACTGAAAGCTTGAGAGACATGAAGAGTTTGGGTGATGGAAATGCTGAAATTGGTGAGACAAGCAGATGTCAAATTTAAAGTCTCTTATTTAGAAGTTTAGCATTTGGAAGTTTGGAATATATGTGAGAAGTCAAGACTGAAGATCATTTCTATTTCTATGAGTGAGGATGGGAAAAAAAAAAAAAGAAGTAACATGGGGCTTTGAGGAAAATAATGCCTTGACTGAAGTGCTTGAGATAAGAATCAAAGCCTGGAGATACTGGCCACAGAGCAAATGCAACTGGAGTCCTCACTGGAGAAATGTTCATTTATGTGATTATGCAGCCATTGTGAAGACTTAATGGCTGATACAGATTTGTGTCCAACAGGAATTGGTGTGATAACTAAGACTGGAGAGGACTTGTGTTATCAGAGGTCAACTAGGTTCTCCTTCATTGAGTTTCCAGAAAATGGACACTTATTACAACATAAAACTTAGTGGCAAAGCTCTTGTATGTTTCATGGGTTTTACTGACCTTTTCATGCCACCAAAAAGAGACCTATACATTTTTCCTTTGTTCAGAGACATGTATGTTAAAACTTCTGCTGGGAGGCCACTTATTTTGTCTGGAAATGTATGAATGAAAAGGGCAGATTGGAGTTTTCTAGAAAAAACCATTGGAATGTTTTGGGTCATACCTGCTCTCATGATGTTTGCTAATATCCTTGGCTTCATTAGTCACACCTCCAAAACAATGTTTTAAGCCCATTTGAAATGTTCCTGGGGGTAGAAAAGATTGATAGTAAAGTTTTCTTTCAAAGAACATTTATCTATTTTAGAAATCTTTCTTTCCAACATGTCATAGCACACTGCATCTGGCCTTTCACATAAAAGATACCACAATGCCTCTTATACAACTTTTGGCTACAAGAGAATGATTTAAATGGAAATTAGCCTCTGCTTTAGAAACAAATAGGGTATTTACACGTAAGCCAGGATAATTTTCAGAAACGTTTGCAAATGCCCATGGCTAACAGAAAACAAGAAAAAAAATAACTGAAGATTTCCACAGAGGCGTGACTTTCAAACATTTCTGAGAGTAACCCGAGTAAGACATGTATTTTATAGTATTGTCCAACTCTGTGTCTCTGTGCACACGTTCATGTGTCACACACATGTACACACAGACACACACACAAGACACTTTGACAAAACAGTACTTATCCTTGCTACTTGGGAATGCGCTATTCTGTATTATCCCACTCTATCTGATAAAAATGATGCTGATTGTGATTATCAAAATGATTTTATACCTGTAGGCTGAAAAACATTGCTAAATCATTTATATAGGCCTATAAGAACAAATATATTTTTTTAAGCTTGGAAATAGGCCATATGTTTTCATCTTGGGGCACTTTATAGATCATTTTTATCTCCTCATCCCAAATTGACCATTAGCCTTACTTACTGGGCAAATAGGCACTTGGCTATAGGCAGTTTTATTGCCATGCCCACCTTCAAGGAGGGACTCTTTCTTCCAGGTCCCTTATAGCACCCACCACTTCTCTGTCCTTGATTCCCTCTCTCTGCCACGGTAAATTAAGGAGCAACTCTACTCACCTATCCCACACAAACCTTATTACACATCATGGAACTATGTTCCCCCAAAGATTCTGTGCCAAATGATGGACTGGTATTTATTTTGCCCATTTGCCCACCTCTTAGTCAAATAGCTCTAGTGACTCAAGAGGCAGAGGAATCTAATTTTAGTTTTTCTAATTTTAAAAACTGTTTAATTAAAGCACAATATGCATACAGAAAACTGTCCCAATCATTCAGTAATTAATGCGAAGTGAATAAATCTATGTAATGACCACCCAGATCATGAAAGAATCCCTCCCGCTGAGGATCCCACTCTGTGTCTCTTCCCAATCATTACCCATTTCCTACCCGCTAAACAGATCTATGGTGAGTTCTAATGCTTACTGGAATTGGAACTTAATATAAATGGAAGTATGCAACATGTATTATGTTACCAGGTTTTTGCTCAAAAGCATATATAAGATTCATCCGTGTTTGTGCTTGTTACTTTGGCTTTTACATGTTCATTGAGTGGAGTATTTCATCATATTAATATGCCACAATTTATTGGTCAATTTTATTTTTGAGGGACATTTGGGTCATTTCAGTTTAGAGTTAATATTAAGAAGGATGTCATGCTCATTCTTTCTTAACACAATTTTTTAATGCACATGTATACATTTTTGGGGGGTATATATATTGAAGAATGAAATTGTTGGATTGTTAAAATAATTATTTTTTTGAGACAGAGTCTCACTCCATCCCCCAGGCTGGAGTGCAGTGGCACAGTCTCAGCTCACTGCAACCTCTGCCTCCCAAGTTCAAACGATTCTCATGCCTCAGCCTCCCAAGTAGCTGGAATTACAGGTGCCTGCCACCACGCCTGGCTAATTCTTTTTGTATTTTTAGTAGAGACAGGGTTTTGTCATGTTGGCCAGGCTGGTCTTGAACTCCTGTCCTTAGGTGATCCACCTGCCTCAGCCTCCCAAAGTGCTGGGGTTACAGGTGTGAGCCACCGTGCCCAACCTGTTAAAATAATTTAAAGTGAGGAAGTTTACTGTATGTAAGTGCTTCTGATCCTTTTGTTAATTTAAGTCCTAAATAGATTACTGAATTCATGTGTTTCTAAAAAGTAAACTAAATAAAACATTTAAAAATCATAATTTAAAGACATGGCAGTTGACCCAGGCAACCAGAATTCTTAAGCAATAACTGGAATAGTAAAACACAAAAAGACACCTAATTAAAATCTGGTTTTAAGCTATCACTGACATAACCTTAAAATACAGTCATCCAATAAAAATCAAAATAAAATAAAAATGAACCTATAAGTTTCTTAAATTCTAAAGTAGTGATTTCAAGTAGTAACTTCAAACTGTTTCATAATTTTTCAGAACTGTCTCTTATAATTCAGGTGAACTTTGTTGCATTCATTATTTGGTATAAACTTCTTGAACTTTCACTTCTATATAAGTTAAGCATTATTTATATATCTTTTTAAATAGTAATGACTGCTTTTATTTTTGAATATAATTTTCAAAGCTTGACCAGTTATTTTGTATCACAATTATGATTAGGCATGTGTTTTAAAACTTGGTGGTTTTAACTCAATTGTAGATCATTTCATTTTTATATTAAAATCTGTGTATTCATAGGTTATTATACAGCAGGTCTGTTTCTTGGGAGACAGCTTCTCACAGCTTCTAATGAAGCAGCAGCAAAATAAAACCTAGAGGCAATCTTGCTTTTGTTTAAGTTTTCTGCAGGGAAGAAAAATGATTTTCTATAGAACTAAGCATTTCTCTCAGATTTTAAAATAACATTTTGTTGCTGGATTAGGAATAAACTTTGTGGATTTAATTCTCACTTATATCTTGTGGTGAAAATCAGATGTGAATAGGACTTGAGGTTCTAACATGAAACTCTTAATGACATGCATAAAACCTATTTGAGCAAAAAAGGTTCATACCAAACCATGGCTCAATTTTATTACCAAGAAGCCTAGCCACCTTGCTCATGAACTAGATGGGATTTACTAAGATCAAGCTCATTTATTTAATATTTACTTCAAAACTAGCAGCATCTTCACACTGTCTCTTAAAAAGTTCCATTTATATTTTAGATTCGGGAGAACATGTATAGATTTGTTATAGGATATATTGTGTGGTGCTAAGGTTTAGGCTTCTGTTAACCTCATCATCCAGGTAGGGAACATAGTGCCCAATAGAAACTTTTTCAGCCTTTGCCTTCCTCTCTCCCTTCTTTCAAAGTCCTCGTTGTCTATTGTTGCCATCTTTATGTCTGTGTGAATCCAAGATTTAGCTTCCACTTTTAAGTGACAGCATGTAATATTTGCTTTTCTGTGTCTGCATTAGTTCACATAGCATAACTGCCTCCAGCCATACCCATGTTGCTGTAAAGGACATGGTTTTGTTCTTTTTGTGGCCGTGTAGTATTCCATGGTGTTTATGTATACCATATTTTCTTTATCCAATCCATCATTGATGGGCACCTAGGTTGATTTCACATCTTTGCTATTGTAGATAGTGCTGCAATGAACATAGGAGTGCACGTATCTTTTTGGAAGAATGATTGATTTTCCTTTGGGTATATACTCAGTAATGGGACTGCTGGGTCGAATGGTAGTTCTATTTTTAGTTCTTTAAGAGCTCTCCACACTGCTTTCCACAGTGGCTGAACTTATTTACATTCCTATAAACAGTACATAAGCGTTCCCTTTTCTCTACAACCTTGCCAATGTCTATTATTTTTAACTTTTCACTAATAGCCATTCTGAGTGGCTTGAGACAGTACCTCAGTTGAGTTTTAATTTGCGTTTCTCTGATGATTAGTGATGTTGAGCATTTTTCATGTATTTGTTAGCGGCTTGTATGGCTTCTTTTGGAAAGTCTCTGTTCATGTCCTTTGCCTACTTTTTAATGGGATTGTTTGTTTTTCTTGTTGACTCATTTAAGTTCCTTATAGATTTTGGGTATTTGTTGGATGCAGAGTTTGCAGGTACTTTCTCCCATTCTGTAGGATGTCTGTTTACTCGTTGAGAGTTTCTTTTGCTTTGTGGGAGCTCTTTAGTTTAATTAAATCTCATATGTCTATTTTTGATTTGTTGCATTTGCTTTTGGGATCTTCATCATACATTCTTTGCCTAAGACAATGTCTAGAAGAGTATTCCCTAGACTTTCTTCTATAATTTTTATAGTTTGACACCATACATTTAAGTTTTTAATCCATATTGAATTAATTTGTGTATATGATGAGAAATAGGAGCTATTTTTATTCTTCTGCATACGGTTAGCCAGCTTTCCCAGGACCATTTTTTAAATAGGGTGTCCTTCCCCATTGTTTATTTTTGTCAACTTTGTTGACGGTGAGTTGTTTGTAGGTATGCAGCTTTATTTCAGGGTTTCTATTCTGTTTCATTGGTCTATGTGTCTATTTTTGAACCAGTACCATGTTGCTTTGGTCACTGTAGCCTCATAGTATAGTTTGAAGGCATGTAATGTGAGGTCTGAAGCTTTGTTCTTTTTGTCTAGGATTGGCCTTGGCCATCTGTGCTCTTTTTGGCCTCCATATGAATTTTAGAATAGGTTTTTCTAATTCTGTGAAAAAGTGATGTCACAATTTGATAGAAAGTGTGTTGAAACTATAGATCACTTTGGGCAATATGGCCATTTTAACAATATGGATTCTATTAAGCCATGAGCATGGAATGATTTTCCATTTATTTGTGTCATCTATACATTCTTTAAGTATTCTTTTGTAGTAGTTCTCCTTGTAGAGATCCTTCATCTTCTTTATTAGATGTATTACTAGGTATTTTATTTTTGTGGACATTGTGAATGGGATTGCATTCTCAATTTGGCTGTCAGCTTGAATGTTATTGATGTATAGAAATGCTACTGATTTTTATACATTTCTTTTGTATCCTGAGACTTTGCTGAAGTCATTAACTAGTTCTAGCAGTCTTTTGGAGGAATCTTTAGGGTTTTCCAGGTATAGGATCATATTATCAGTGAAGAGAGATAATCTGACTTATTTTTTTATTTGGATGCCTTTTATTTATTTCTCTTGCCTAATTGCTCTGGCTAGGATTTCTAGTACTATAGTGAATAGGAGTGGGGAGAGTGGACATCTTTATCTTGTTCCAGTTTCATAGGGGAAATACTTCCAGCTTGTGCCCATTCTGTATGATATTAGCTGTAGGGTTGATGTAGATGGCTCTTATTATTTTGAGAGATATTCCTTGAATGCCTAGTTTGTCAAGGATTTTTAATCATGAAGGGATGTTGTATTTTACTGAATGCTTTTTCTGTATCTATTGAGATGATCACATAATTTTTGCTTTTTAAATTCTGTTTATGTGGTGTATCACATTAATTGATTGGCATATGTTTAACCATCCTTGTATCTCAGGAATAAAGCCTACTTGATCATAGTGAATTATCTTTTTGATGTGCTGCTAGATTCTGTCTGCTAGTATTTTGTTGGGGATTTTTACATCTTTGTTTATCAGGGATATTGGCCTGTAGTTTTCATTTTCGGTTGTGTCTTTGCCAGAATTTTGGTATCAAGATGACACTGGTTTCATAGAATGAGTAGGGGAAAAGTCTCTCCCCCTAGATTTTTTGGAATAGTTCCAGTAGGATTGGTACCAGCTCTTTTTGTAGAAATTGACCCATCTCTTCCTGGGCTTTGATTAGTAGTTTGTTTGTTTTTTTTAATTACTGTTTCAATTTTTTTTTACTCCTTATTGGTCTGTTCAGGATTTCTCTTCCTTCCTGGTTCAATCTTGGGAGTTGGTGTGTTTGCAGGAATTTATTCATTTTCTCTAGATTTCCTATTTTGTATGCATAGAAATGCTCATAGCAGTCTCTGAGCATCTTTTCTACATTTATGAGATTGGTTGGATGCCACCGTTTTTACCTTTGTGCTTATTTGGATCTTTTCTCTCTTTTCTTTTTTTTTTCTTTTTTGTTAATCAAGCTAGTGGTCTATAAATCTTGTCCTTTCAAAGAACAAACTTTTCATTTTATTGATTCTTTTTGTTTTTGGGGTCTCAATTTCATAAAGTTCTGCTCTGATTTTAGTTATGTCTTTTCTTCTGCTAGCTTTGGGTTTAGATTTTTCTTTTAGGTCTAGATGCTTTAGGTGTGAAATTAAATTGTTAATTTAAGATCTTTCTATTTTATTGATGTAGGTGTTTAGTGCTATAAACTTTCCTCTTAATACTGCTTTTCCCATATCCCAGAGGTTTTGGTATGTTGTGTCTGTATTTTCTTTTCCTTTTTTTTTCTGAGACGGAGTCTTGCTCTGTCTCCCAGGCTGGAGTGCAGTGGCGCAATATCGGCTCACTGCAAGCTCCACCCGCTGGGTTCATGCCATTCTCCTGCCTCAGCCTCCCAAGTAGCTGGGACTACAGGTGCCCACCACCATGTGCAGCTAATTTTTTGCACTTTTAGTAGAGATGGGGTTTCACCCTGTTAGCCCAGGATGTTCTTGATCTCCTGACCTCATGATCCGCCCACTTCGGCCTCCCAAAGTGCTGGGATTACAGGCGTAAACCACCGTGCCCGGCCATGTCTATATTTTCATTTGTTTCAAAGAACTTTTTTATTTCTGCCTTAATTTTATTGTTTACTCAAAAGTCATTCAGAAGTAAGTTGTTTAATTTTCATATAAATATGTCGTTTTGAGTTCCTCTTGGTATTGATTTCTATTTTTATTCCAGTATGGTCTGAGGAGATGCTTGGTGTAATTTTGATTTGTTTGACTTTATTCAGACTTGCTGTATGGTCAAGGATGTGGTCAATGTTTGAGTATGTTGCATGTGCAGATAAGAAGAATGTATATTCTGGTTTTTGAACATAGTATTCTGTAGATGTCTATTAGCTTCGATTGGTCAAGTATTAAAGTCCAGAGTTTGTTAGTTTTCTGTCTTGATGATGTGTTTGATGCTGTCAGTGTTGTCTGGATGTCTCCCATTATTATTGTGTGGCTACCAGAGTCTTAAGTTTAGAAGTAATTTTTTAATAAATCTGGATGTTCCAATGTTGGATGCATATTTATTTAAAATAGTTAAGTCTTTTTGTTGAATTGAAACTTTTATCACTATGTAATGTCCTTCTCTGTCCTTTTTTACTGTTGTTGGTTTAAAGTCTATTTTATCTGATACAAGAATAGTGAATCCCGCTCTTTTGGTTTTCCATTTGCTTGATGGATCTTTCTCCTCCTTGCTTTTTTTTGACCTTATGGGTGTTTTTTTCATGTGAGATGGGTCTCCTGCAGATAGCAGAAGTCTGGGCTTTGTTTTTTTTTAATCCAATTTATCACTCTATGTCTTTTAACGGGCATTTAGGCTGTTTACATTCAATGTTAATTTTGACACGTGAGGTTTTATCCCTGTCATAGTGTTAACTGGTTGCTTTGTAGTCTTGGTTTTGTAGTTGCTCTATAGAGTCTGTAGGTGTGTGCTTTTGTGGTAGCAATTATTCTTTCATTTCCATGTTTAGAACTCACTTAAGCATCTCTTGTGGGGCTGGTCTGGTGGTGACAAATACCCTTGCTGATTACTTATCTGGAACTTTATGAAGCTTACTTTGGAAGGATATGAAATTCTTGAATGGCATTTCTTTTCTTTAAGATTTCTAAAAATAAGCCTTCAATGTCTTCTGGTTCATAAGATTTCTGCTGAAAAGTCCACTGTTAGTCTGATGGGTTTCTTTTTAGGTAATATGACCCTTTTGTCTAGCTGCCTTTACAATTTTTTGTTTTGTGTTGACTTTGAATAGTCTGATGACCATGTACCTTGAAGATTGTCATCTTGTATAGTATCTCACAGGAGTTCTCGTATCTACATGCTAAACTTTCTAGCAAGATTGAGGAAATTTCCCTGAATTATTTTCTCAAATATGTTTTCCAAGTTGCTTACTTTCTGTTCTTCTCTCTCAGGAATGCCAATACATCATATATTTGGTGACTTTACATAACTTGATATTTCTCAAAAGCTTTATTGATTTTGTTGTAATTCTTTTTTTCTTATTTTTTGCCTGACTGCGTGGGTTTGAAGAATCAGTCTTCAAGCTCTGAAATTCTTTATTCTGCTTGGTCTAGTCTGTTGTTAAGGCTACAGTTGTATTTTGAAACTCCTGTAGTGAACATTTCAATTCCAGAAGCTTTGTTAGGCCTTTTATCTTATTTTTAACATATCTATGTTGTCTTTCAAATCTTGAATCATTTTGTTTTGTGTTAGATTTCAACTTTTGCTTGGATCTCACTGAGTTTCTTTTCCATCAATATTATGAATTCTATATATGTCATTTCAGACATTACTTTCTGGTTAGAATCCAATATTGTTTGGGAGCTAGTGAGATCCTTTGGAGGTGGCAAAACACTCTAGCTTTTTGTATTGCCAGAGTTCTTGTGTTGATTTCTTCTCATTTGAGAGAGCTGATTCTTCCTTAAAAAAATGCTAATGTTTGTATGGGGCTTTTTGATTTTTTAATTCTTTCTTCCCTTGGGGATATGACTGTGGTATATCTTGTGTACGGCCTACTGGGTTTGTTTCTGGATGCTTTCAGGGTGCCAAGACTCTGTATGTATGGGTTCCTTGGTTGCAAACAAGTTCATATAGTGGCTTTCTCCGTGTTTACTTATGGCAGTGATATAATTTTCTTTAGCAATGGAGTTCAGGCTGCAGTCCATTAGGTGGCAGTTAAGAGTAAGAGCCAGCCAATAAGGGCAGGGCGAAGGGAATGGAGAAGCATGAAAAGAACCCTCCCCCAGTGTACATTCACCTTCAATGGGGTTGGAGCCACTGTATAAGCCTAAGAAGCAGTTTCTTTCACCCCACACTCCCTGTGCCCTTGTAAGAGCCACTGTTGAGCCTGCAACAGTACACAGAGGAGAAGGCCAGGGAGTGAGATGACTGCCTCTTCACATCTGTTCCTGGGTTATGGTGGTGCCGCCTTCAGCAGCTGGTGCTGTACTTGCATTTCTTTGGACACAGCGGGGGCTTTGGCAGGCTTCACTCCCCTCTCCCTTAGGAGCAGACTATGCTGAGGGTTAGATCTCCAGTGCTGGGTGTTTTTAGTGGTAAAAGTTCCCTGGTTATAGCCTTTGTAGGATGGCTTATCCAAGTGCTGGTTTCAGTAGTGATGTACTAGGCATGTGAGCAGGCTCACTACCTCTCGTGGGGTTGGGTGACAGTGGTCACAGGAGATGTATCTTGTTCCCTAGTGCTGTGTGCTTGTGACGGATTTCCTATTATGTTTTGTTGTTCAACCTCCAGACCAGTAGGTGGCTCTTATGGGTTAGAGCCGGCTACTGCCAATGTGGAAGGGCATATACTTGATCCTTGTTTAATAGGAGAAGCTCTCTGTTGGCTCAGGCAATGGGCTGATCTGTGAAGTGCAGTGGTCTGAGCTCCCTGTTCATCGCTGGAAGGTGGCAGGGGGCAGGGAACCAAGATGAGCCAGCCCTCCTAGGAATCCTCCCAATGGTAGGCACAAGTGCCAGTGCTGAGGGAGAATCCAGTGGGTGGCCACCAAGTGCCTAGAGGTTTGCCTAGGTATGGACCTGGGAAACCTCCTCAACCCCAAGTTCTCTGCATGGGGAGGAAGGGAGGCCTAAACTCCTAACCAAGTGCTACAAGTGCCTGGAGATCTGCCTGGACAGGGAGTGGAGAGGGCACTTCTGCACCACAATCTATGCACAGGAAGGGTGGGGCAGCTCAGGCAGCTAATTCAGGCAAGCAAGTGCACTGAATGCCTGGAGTAGTGCCTGGGAGTGGAGTGGGGAGGACCCTAGTGCCCCACAGTCTACACATAAGATGGGTGAAGTGGCTAAGGCTGCTAATCCAGGGCATGCTAGAAGGGGGCATATTGAAGCTAATTTTAACAGGTATGGAATTTCTTGTGGAGGAGGACAGAACATTTCTGGAAATAGATAGTGGTAGTGGTTGCACAACATGGAAAATATGCTAAAGACTACTGAATGTATACTTTAAAATGGTGATTTTTGAGTTTATTCAAACTTTAATAAATTTAGTGTATCTCAATAAAAATACTATCAATCAAAAAAGGTAAATAAATTCCAGTTTATCTAACTTCTGCCTTATCACAATAGCTGTTATGTGACTAGATATTTCTAAAGGACTTAAAATGATTTGTTATTTATGTAGATTAAATTTATAAATATGTGTGTGTATGTATATATTATATATATATATATTTGCTATTCTGTAATTTGCCAAGCTCTTCCCTGTTACATGTCTTATAAGAAATTTAAAGTTAGACAACTTCATGTAAAGGAGATTTTACTGTTATGAGTAACTAATATACTTTAAGCAGTGGGTGAGGGTGCGTGTATCCATGCATATGCTAACATGTGTGTAGTAGTATTTTCACTACCTGGCATGCACCTAAAAATATGTATTTGCAATATCATATTTTTACTGTTATTTACTGAATACCTGGTGCTTGCACAACCTGTCCTAAGTGCTCAAGAAACATAAATTGTGATCTCTGTTGTAAAGAGCCAGCCAGCTCATCTGTGAGACAAAACATGACATGTTTCCTTCTCTCAGTAGCCAATTGAGAGAAGGAAAACCCAGGGCCAAGCCAAGCAGGAGGTTCAATAGTGACCATTATAAGCATTCAGAAGAAGGGAAATAAAGTCTCCTGGAGAAGATGGGTCTTTGGATGTAGAAGAGGGAGATATCTGAGAAAAAGAGAAGAGAAAGACTTAGGAGCTGGAAAGCCATGGGGAGTTTGCTTAGCACCTGGCCTCTGTGGAGGTCAAAGCAGTTTCCTCCCATCTTCATTCTTCTGCAGTCTGCTAAGGTCTTGGAGCATTTATCCTGATTAAAGATATCTTGTTTCAGAGAGAGGACAATCAAGGTGCTGAGATTTTTAAAGGAGGGTTCAGATAAAAGTAAATTAAGCTATCATATATTGAAGAGATTTTCAAAAGAAGGATTTGTGGCTCCCCTGGAATATTCTTTTGCCTCCCAGAAGTTCCAGCCAGCTTCTGGTAGGATAGATCACCGAAAATAAAATTTAAGTTGTTTTCTAAAGCTTCAAATTCCAATTAGAACATGTCCAAACTGCAATACTAGGAAGATAGAGGGCTTTTGTAGCCTGTACATTTTTCTTTCCAGTGCATTGAGAGAAACTGGAGTTTTAAACAAATTCAAATGAAACCTAATTTAGCAAACTAAATAATAATTCAGAACAGTATATCTGTTAGGATGTGTTTTGCTTTCTCAAAAAAATGGAAAGATTCACATCAGAGAAGTGAATCTAAATGTAGAAATTAAAAACTTATTTGTACTTGGGTATAGAAGAGTGGCAGTTTTATTTTTATTTTTGTTTATTTTTGAGATGGAGTTTCACTCTTGTCACCCAGGCTGGAGTACAATGGCACGATCTCGGCTCACTGCAACCTCCTCCTCCCAGATTCAAGTGATTCTCCTGCCTCAGCCTCCTGAGCAGCTGGGATTACAGGTGCCTGCCACCATGCCCAGCTAATTTTTTGTATTTTCAGTAGAGACAGGGTTTTGCCATGTTGGGCAGGCTGGTCTCGAACTTCTGACCTAGTGATCCACCTGCCTCAGCCTCCCAAAGGGATTACAGCCTCCCAAAGTAATACAGTTGGGATTACAGGTGTCAGCCATGATGCCCGGTCAAAGAGTGATGGTTTTATCTATGTGGTAGCTGCAGTACAGAGGCAACTGGGTTAGGAGTACAAAAACTAAACTAAATGGTTATCACTCTATATCTGTTTACCACTTGTCTTTGACTTGGCTATATCACTTGCCTCAGTTAAACCAACAGTGCAACCCACTATGTGTGAAGGATTATTCTGGACACAGAAGGGGAGACACATGGATAAGGCATACTTCATAATGTCAAGCTGCTTACTCCACAGATACACATTTTCCATAGTTTGTTCCATGAAACACTGTCTTGGAAGTTACTCCACAAAGAAGAGTTTGATATCTAAACTGATTTGGGAATCCCTTATATCACAGAGCTTCCTCTTGAAGATTGACTGTTCTTACAAGCATAATAAAGGCACCAACACACATACACACACACGAGAGAATAGACATGCTTAACTCAGAACTCTGTATGTTTCTCCTTTAAGAGCCTAAAGCTAGTCACCTGCAGTACACACTAAGAAAAGTTAAGATCAGTGCTGTCCAAAAAAACTTTCTGCAGTGTGGAAATGTTTTATACCTGTGCTATGCAATATGGTAGCTAGTAGCCACATGCAGTCACAGAGCACTTTAAATATGGCCGGTATGATTGGGGAACATCATCTTTAACTTTATTAATTTTAATTAAGTGAAATTTAAACAGCCACACATGGCCAATGGCTACCATATTGGGCTGTGCAGCTCTAGATTATTGAATATAATTCTTTTAGAGAGTCTTTTAATATACATTTAAATTGTAAAGTATTTGGCATGGGGAGAAAAGCGGGACAATTTAGGAAGTTTTGAAAGAGTTATCAAAAGTTCAACTGATGCTATTATTTTTGAAAGTTCTAGCACCTGAAAATGCCTTTCCAAAATCTTTGGAAATCTTTTAATTTCAAAAAGTGGATCTGTCTCAACACTTGTATAACTCTTAAACATAATTGCACTTCCATTGCTCTGGGTAAATTAGGTATCCTGCTCCAAGCCTTCAGGCTATGATGCAGACACCAAGCTATACTCAGATGAGACTCACATCTGACAGTCCAGGGGACCCCTGGACATACTGCCAGGCAAAGGCATTGTTAAATGACTTGATATACAGTAATTCTAAAATATTCATTATCAAAGGTTTCTTTCCTCAAAGTTTCTCTTTTACTTTTATATTTATTTTGGCTAAAAATATGTCTCTCTGGTTTTTATGTTATGACTAACATTAACCCAGCTAAATATTTTCAGGTTAAATAGAATCAGTGGTGATCCTGGGAAGGCTGTACAAATGGCAGTTTTTATTTTTCTTGTTCCTTTTCTTATGATGTTTGGCTTTTGATGTCTTCAGAAAGCTTCAGAACACCTCCAAATTTTTCACATATTGACTCATTTTTAACTTTTTCTGCAGATGGAGGGAGGCGTCGGGGGCTCCCTCCAAGGGCTTTGTGCTTTTGTAGCTCCAGCTTCACTTACTGTTCACAGAGCCTTTCTGTTTGTCCTGCAGATAGAAAAGGTCCTGGAACAAGGGCCACACCAAGAGAGAAAACAGTGGCGTCTCCAATCCTAATAATGGCTAAGCTCCCATCTCTTCCACTAAAAGTGTCTCAGGAAGTGCTAGCCGTATGGCAAAGAAGGTGGGTATTTCTATATAAATCAATTGCCTTGAATAACCTCGAGAGAGGAGCTGCAGACTTTCTCTATTCCATAAATGTATAGAAATTATGATCAATAGAAATTGAGAAGAACTGTAGCCTTCAGTGAAAAACCTTCTGAAAGACTACGTATTCATTAGACATCCTTTTGTTTACTTTGTGGTTTAGGTAAGTAAGGTCAACTTAACTTCAGAAATAACACTAACCCTTGCAAGGCTGAATCAAAATTGATGGTAGGCAACCACAAACGAAAAGCCTGATTTGCTTTCACCAGGTTTAGCTGGCTAGACCCTGGTATTCCCAGGAATAACTAAAATGTTTCGTTGCCTTGTAGGCAAACTTGTAGCTCCTCTGGTTGGATCACAAAATGGATCCATATACGAATTCAATTAGATATTACTGCTGATAATTGTTGGCAAGATTTTCTTCATTTTCCTCCTAATAAGAACATGCTTACTATTGCTTAAATTAGAATCTGGCTGTATTGTTGGGGAGAAGCAGCAAAAACTGAATAGGTCAGCTTAGTTTGGAGTCTGAGTCAGGATTTTCACTCATACTCATATACTTACTAGAAATAAAATCAAGTCTCAGTCCATTAACTGCCTGTAAAGTCTTACATTAGAAAGTAGGGTGGTGTGTATTGTATATGCACTGCTAAATGTTGCTTTATTTATGTAAGCCTTAGCATAGGAAGGTACCCCTTGAGGAGAAGTAAAGATGAATTTCAGGGCGCTACCAAAATAATAGTTCATAGCATCATTATCATTTTCTTAAATCCTTGGAAATCTTTCCTGTAGCAACTCTCATGGCTGCTACCTATGATCAGGATTTAGGTAACTGGTTTCTCATCCTCCTCTGAACTTAAGAAAAACCATTCTAGGTCAGCTGCATAGTCCAAATGGTCGATACTTTATTTGGCATTTTTCAGACTGTGAAATCTAGGGATGGGTGTTGCTTGCTAACAGTCTTAAAACATTAAGTGTGTTGTCCAAATCCCTCAGCAGTCTGGTAAGGTGTACCATCTGTGAATTCAGCTCCACTTTTATGTCACCCTGTGCTGTGGTCAGAATGTTTCCCCCAAAGTTCATATAATAAAATCTTATCACCCAAGGTGACGGTATTAAAAGGTAGGGTCTTTGGAGAGTTATCAGATCATGATGGTACAGCCCTCATTATTAGGATTACTGCCCTATAAAAGAGGCCTAAAGAAGCTTGTTTGGCCCTTCCACCATGTGAGGACACAGCTCAAAGGCACCATCTATGAACCAGATATCAAGCCCTCTCTAGACAACGAATCTGCCAGTGTCTTTATCTTAGACTTTCTAGCCTCCAAAATTGGGAGAACAAAAATCCTGTTTATGAGCTACCTAATTTATAGTATCTTGAAGTTGTGGACCAGTATCTTTCCAATGTTTTTGACCATGATCCAGAGTAAAAAAATCACAATCCCATAGTTCCACACAAATAAAAAAAAAGTTTCATGAAAAAAAAGTTATTCTACCTACATGTGAGTCACTGGATATTTGCTATGCTATGCTATGCATGCTATTCCATACTATATTTCACTTTTAAATTATTGTCTCTACTCACACAATGGTTTTCAAATTCACTAATGGGTTGGGATTTACAGTTTGAAAAACACTGTAGTATGGATTTTTGTTTTCTTTTGTTATGTTTTTGAGATGGAGTCTCGCTCTGTCTCCCAGGCTGGAGTGCAGTGACGCAATCTTGGCTCACTGCAAGCTCCACCTCCTGGGTTCACACCATTCTCCTGCCTCAGCCTCCCTAGTGGCTGGGACTACAAGTGCCCGCTACCATGCCCGGCTAATTTTTTGTATTTTTAGTAGAGACGGGGTTTCACCGTGTTAGCCAGGATGGTATCCATCTCCTGACCTCATGATCCGGCCCCCTCTGCCTCCCAAAGTGCTGGGATTACAGGCATGAGCCACCATGCCTGGTCTGTAGTATATATTTTTAAGTACATGTCTATGTATAGGAGACATATCTGAATTTGAGGTATAGGCGTAGGTTAAAAATCAGTATATAGGTAGTAAGTGGACAAAATGGGCTAGGGAGAAACTATAAAGTGAGAAGAATAGAAGGCCAACAGTGTACTTCTGGGGAAATGGCATGGAAGAAGCTCATGCCAGAGGACAGCATGCTATAGAAGCAATTGAATAGATTGTTTTGACAAAGAAGGAATAATGTTCAATGCTGCTACGTGGTCAAAATAATCAATGCAGTTCCATTAGATTAAGGACGTCTAAGTCACTGATCACCTTTGTGAAAAAAATGTCAGGGTGTGAAGGGGAAATACTAGATTTCTGTAGGTTGAAGAAAGAGTAGGAAGTGAGGAAATAGGAATTAAGATGGACAACTCCTTCAAGAAACTTGTCTCTGAAATAAAGGACTTATTTGTCATAATGCCCTATTTCAAAGTCAGGACTAGCTGGGGCTAGCTCTAGGATTACAGGATTAAATGAGTAAATCCACATTTGCTTGATGCATTCTCTCTTGTGTGGTTCTGTGGCCTTTCATTCTCTGTGTGTTTGTGTATGAACATACACACACATATATACACACACACACACATCTATATATTAATATAGAAACTATACATATGTAGATGACCTATCTATCTAGCCCCTCTACTCTGAAGAGAACATATTTAGAAGAGTATATCAGCAAAGTTTCTAGGTTGATCCGTATGCAGATGCCCTAAAGTGTCCCTGGGATACCCCTAGCTACCACAGAATACAGGAGCTTTTGCTGGAGAATGCCCTAATATAAGACATGTAATACCATCACGGGCTGCCAGTCTTCCTTCTGGTATGATTCAAAGTGTAGGCTATAGATTTAATTTCTTTCAGTGGCAGAAAAGTTATTCAAAGCTTTATTTGAACATGCCTTGGGTTTCAGCTTTAGGAGGTGCAGAGTAAGAAAGTGATTTATATTTAAGTTTCAGTATCAATCTAGTTATCAACTATGTCAAGACACATAATTGCTCTATATTTGAATTACTGCCAATGATTAGCAATAACCTACAATCTCCTTGACATTTCTGTCAAATATATTCTATGGTATCTAAATAAAACCTACCAACCTTAAGAAATATAGGTCAAGAAAACTGTATAATAAGGTCTCAATGATAAGATTATTTGCTCTAGAATCCAGCAGCCAGCTGGGCAGAGTACGTATGTTAAACTCTTTTCTCCCGTTGGCCTTTGGTTAAAGATGGAGTGTTTTGTTTATTAAATACTTTGGGTTTTAAGGAGAACTATATTGATTCTAAACTAAAAGTTGTTATAAATCATGATCTTCATTTTACATTGCTTAATTAATAGTGTGAGGGATTTAAGAGACCTAGGTGGTTGTTGCTATTGAAAGTAAACTCTGACCATTTCCTAATTTCTTCTTTTTTGATTCTTCTCAAAATATTCATACTTTTTTGTTATGGAAAGGTATTTTTTGTTTGGAATGGAAAGGTATTTTATACACAAAAAAGGCACTATGTCAGACAAAGGGTCTGGTGCCTCAGCTTCTCAGCTCTTCCTAGAAATCTAAGATTGTTTTTTTCCTAGGACTAGGAAGCCAAGTGTCACACAGTCAAAAATGCTTCCATCTACTGGTGAAACTCAGGAATACACTAACGTTCCCCTGCCTGAAATGGCTAGTTGAGGACACAAAGCAACCCAAAACGAGAGGAGCTTGGCCACGGAGCTCAGAAATTCAAAACAGTCGGTTCTTGCTGATGGTGAAGGTAAGTTCCAATCAACAGGCAGGCTATTCAGAGAGATGAAAGGAGGAACGGGGGTAAGATTAGAACTCAGATTCCCCAAAGCTCTGTTCATGTGTTCTTTCAGGACCTTAAACCAGGAAATGGAATGGTGTAAGAGGTCAACTGACTCTTTGCCTACAGTCCCCTAGTTGGGTCAGTTGCTCCCTCACAGTCAGTCGCTCCCTCACAGTCAGTCACTTTAATTCTTTCTCGTGGGTGAAAATGTATGACAGCTTCCCTTTCTAACAGTCACAGGGGGTTGACTTGCCATGGTGAGCAGTTGCCAGATAGGACAATGGAATTCGTCTCATTCCTGTGATGACTTTAGATATGAAATGCCAGGCTGCTTGGCCTAGGGGAAGGTGCTGTAAGTTACAGGCACCAAAGCCAACTCTCCCAGCCCCCTCTGCTCCCTTTGACAGTCTCCTTCCTGGGCTGTTTGATGTGGCTGAATTAATTCATAGCTGCCAGTTATGAGGACTTTATCTGCATTGTTAGCATTCCTTCTAACCTGCAGCCTCTGTTCATTTAATGGTTATCTGATGGGGATTGATATTAAGTGAAGAGGAATGTTCAAATCACGCTGGCTTTGGCAAGTGGGAACTAAAGTAACAGAATTTCAGTTTAGAGTTTAGGAGGGAAATATTTGCTCACTAATATGAAATTTTTGTTAGCAGGATTGTGGAATGGAAGGGAAAATTCCAGAAAAATATTCTGGCAAAGGGGACTTGAATGAATGGTTCTCCATGTACTTTATTTATTTGGCCAAAAGATGAGGGAAAAAAAGCGAAAAAAAAAAGAGGCAAAGTATAGGTAATATAGGAATAAACTTCTCCGAGCCATTTTTGGCCATTTTAGGCAAATATTCTCTACTTAGTCTCATTATTAAACTCAGTTGTACGACGTATTTGCATTAAACTAATTTTAGTAAGCAATATTAAGAGTTTTTAGAAGACTCAACTTTCAAAGAGGAGTTTTCTTTATGGACATATTTTTAAAGAGCTTTCTTCAATTTATAGCTTTCTCTCCAGAATCTCCAGCAGATGAGAGGGCCTCTGAAAGAATCGTATGGAAAGGAACAAAGCTCACACAGAGAATTTATCAATCTAGCAAATGCAGTTATGACTGCAGCTGACTTTCAGAATTTATCATTCTAGCGAATGCAGTTATGACTGCAGCTGACTTTCTTCAAAATGACATATTGCCTGAGCACATAGACTCAAAAGCATCCTTTTCTGTTGAGGGCCCACAGCAGGCTCACAGGCAGTAAGCAAGACAACAAAGAAACTCAGGAGGAACAATGCGATTCCCAAGGGCAAAGTTCCTAAGCATCCTTCAGAGAGAGAGGCCAATTCCACAATAACTCAAAATATATTTATATCACACTAAGCTGACAGCTCTGAGGCATTTACACTTTATCTTTTTACAGGGCATGTAACTGTGGAAAGGCTTAAGTTTCCCTGCCTTAAATATGTTTCCAACATACTTGTGCTACACTGACCATGATCATTAATGCCCATTTTAAAGTCAATCTAATCTATGTAACTAAAAAATTATGGTGGTTCTTTCAGTGTCTTACGAAAAATGGGAAAGGGACAGGGCCGAGTTAGGGCTTTTTTTCTGGTCTTTGAAGGCAGATAGAACTTGAGAAGTCAATTACTACTGAGGAGAGTAAAAGCCTAGAGACTGATGAAAGAGCTCAGTACCCAATAGCCTTCCTTGAAGCTTCACTGAGCATTAGTGTGTCGGTGGGCTGGCCTGAACCGTGAGTGTCATTTGAGCAAGAGAAAAACTCTAATAATCAAACAGCAAGAGAGGAAAGGACGTGAACCTTGGCCATGGCTGCCAGTTTTACCACTGAGGATACCCCTCCCTTTCCCTGTGTTTCTGCCTGCCTGGGACCTCTCTGCATGTTACTTGAATTGCTCTCCCTATCATGTTCTTCTTTGGTTCATGCCTTTTGTTAGAGTTGCAAAGACTTTCTGATGAAGACATACTCACCAATGGAGAGAAGTCATTCCCAGGTCCACGCAACAGAGAGAACTGAGCAGGGAGGCAGGGCTGGCTGGCGAGCTAAATGTCATAGATGTGGGGCTGGAGAGGCTGAGCACTCCATCAGCAGCTGGAACATTTGCTTTCTAACTACAGACTTTTAGAGAGCAGAAACCTCTCTCAAAGTTGGTGTCAGACAAGTGAGCAGTCCCTAGGGGACGCCTTTGGCAGCACCTTTAGATGAGATTGGATTTGCTTATTTACCTATCTCAGAACCCTCTGGACTGGGGCCTCCTTTATGGCAGAGAAGCAGAGAACTTGTTCTATTTGATTTAAGGTCCCCGTTGGCCAGGGAAACAAGAAATCCAATCTCAGTCACAGCTTGACCCTTCATTCCCAGAGCTGCCTTGAAATTTAGGGGCTTAAGTAGTGCTTTGAAAATAGAGAAAGAGCTCCTAGCCCTCCAAACAAGATGATTGCTATGTAAATGGTCTTTGTCCAAACCCTATGGTCTATTTAGAGTGGGTATGTTCATTTGATGAGGTGACATAGTGTACTGGTTAAGAGATGGCTTCTGTGGCCAAATGAACCAAGCATGAAATTGACACTTTCTAGCTGTGTGGGAAAATTCCCCAGCCTCTCTATGCCTCAGTTTCCTCTTGTATAAAACAATACCCCTCTCACAGGGCTGTTGTGTGGATTAAGAGTATTAAAGCATGCACAAGGATTACAACAGTATCCAGAACACTGTAAGAACCCTGTCAATGTCACTGCCTCTTGCTGTCTGAGCATCTTTAGTTGTGCTCTGAAAGCTGCGCCTCCTGGTGTTGCCCTCCTGGCTTCCATGTGCCATTCCTTTGGAACCCCTGTCATCCCTCAAAGCACTTCATATGTACACCATAGGAACAGGAAGAATGTACCAATCCTGTCATGCTATAGCTGATGGCCACCTTCCTATCAACTCCCCTAAAGTACACAGCTCCCCCAGATCGAACACACACACCAGCCCTTTTTCCTCGGGGAAGGCCAGTACTCCCTCTCTACTCTCAGTATCAGCCTCTGTCATTTGTTCTTTACTTGCCAAACAAAAGCCTATTCATGTATTTGTTGGAGGTGGGGGACTGGCTTCAGGAAACTTTGCATCACTGTATTTATTAAAGATTGCAGAGCCCAAATGCAGATAAAGCTTCTCAGAGTAGGAGAGAAAAAAACACTACTTTTCCTTCTGAGTCTTCTATGGTAGTGAAGGAAATTACAGGCTAAGATGAGAGCATTTTGCTCCACCATGTTTTTGTTTATTATCTGTCTTTCCCACTAGATTGCAAGCTCCAGAAAGTCAGTGAATTTAGCTGCAGAACTTCTGCATTTCACATTTATTAAATAAATTTAAATTAATTAATAAATCTGAATAGGGATTTTATTTATTAGGTGTGAAAGTTTATGCTTTTTATTTACTTTCTCACCCTTTCCTTTGGAACACGTAAATAGGCAAAGGTGTGCTGATCAATGTTTAATAACCAGCTCTTCATGGAGATGGGGAAGTCCTGATCTGCAGAACTTGCCAATTTCTTTGGTGTAAATATTCCTCTTATAGGTGATTTCAAGTGAGTAGCTCACAAAATTCCTGGAGATTTAATCATTGGCTTTAACATGCAGTTACAGAATAGCTCCAGCCTACCACTAAAAATAGGTATTAAATTTATTTTATATATTATAGGGAAGGTCCAGTATTCTTTAACATAAATTGAAACTATAATACAAATTCAATGGCTATTCTTCTAATTTTATGACTACATATATACACAAATAAATGAATAGGTATGCAGAAACAAGTTAATGTAGCAGGCCTGAGACTGATACCCACAAAAAAAAAAAAAAAAGCCTACAAGGTTGGCCCGTGACTGGCTTTGGGGAACTTGCATTCTAGAAGGTTTCCCACTATTCCCAAAACTCCACGTGGAATCTCTTCTCCTCTATATTCTCATAGAACATTGATATACTTTTATTATGGAACTTAACACATTACAGGTCCCCTTAGCAATCCCCATTTTCACCCCCAATTCCAGGACAATGAGCTTCCCAAGGGCAGGAGTCATTGCTGTTCTTTTTGTGATTACAGTGGGAAATAGAAGGCCTGGCACTTACTAGGGCATTGGGTTCTCTAAATAGATTGTATTGCATGGGGCAGAGACATTTTAGGTCATGAGAGAGGTTGACTATGGTGTGAAAAATGAACGACTACTTAGATGGAGGGCCCATTCTGAAGCTTTGTTGACAGTGAAGATAGAAACAGATATCCCTGTCCCTTCTCCTGTCTCTTATCCATACTGCGTTTTGGTGAATGGGTTATGGGTCATCTATGTGCCCTTTCCTCCTTGTGTTTCCAGTGTTTACTGTGCTATGGATATCTGAAGGGCCTCCAATGTGCTTGGTCTTTCATAGCACCCCAGGTAGCTGCTCAACTTTCCCAATTCCCATCATATGGAAGGCAGATGAGTAGAAAGTTTGGGACATAAACAATACTAATTAAAACTCATTGGAGAAAGGCTTCCTTCATTAGGAGATGACATTAAGGAATCAATAGGGAAGACATGAAGTCTCTAATTCTATGAAATTTCAGACTTCCCCTTGTTGGGTATTGTTTTCCCATGTTTCATTAAAACTGGTTTCAACACTTTTCGGTAACATGGAATTTGAAGGCTTGTCTTCCATTTTCACTCAGTCAGGCATGCTTAGCATTTTACTAGTAGACTGAAGGAATGCAAGTCACCCAAACAGGACAGATGACTGGAACAATTTGAAATCATGCCTAGTCTTTTTTTTTTTTCCCTCTCTCTTAGCTCATATACAGAAATGTTGGAAGCTTATTCACTTCTGGTAAGAACAATTAACAGCAAGGATGAGAGAAATGAAGCATTTAGATGATTAATATAAAATGGTATCAAAACAATGGGTTACTCATTGCATTTTTTCATTTCCCAATGATGAAAAGCCACTTCTGTTCCTCTGGGTTTGGACTGAACATAATATAAGCACAAATGAATTGAGTGGGATATAGTTTTATGACCTTTATTATTTGGCCCAAGTTCACAGCAATGTCTGAAGAGACTGCCAGGAAATCTCTGTTTAGACTAATTTGCAGAAGGAACTACGGATAGGGAATGATAGCTGTGTATTTCTTTACTGAATTCATCTCTTGGACATAAACATACTGTCTATTAACCTACTTACATGTTTAATTAAATACATTTTCCATCAGATTAAAATGAGAACAGGAAACTACCTCTCAATGGATTATGGGGAGTGTCAACCACGTGCCAGACCCTGTGCTAGAAACCCTGGTTGCACGATGGTTAACAGAACAGACTTGGTCCTTGCCCTTGTGAAGCTTATAGTTTTGTGGGAGAGAGAAATTAAACAAGGAAACAATTAAATGAATAATCACAGATTATGATGTACAATAAAGGCAGTGGGTGCCAGGAAGGAGAACTTACATTTGGTGATGAGAGATCACCTCTCTAAAGAAGGTACATTTAATCTGAGGCCTTAAGGATAAGGAAGAGTCAGCTGGGAATAACAGGTGTCTATTTGTGGAAATAAACAAGGAGGAGACATGTTCACAGGCAGAGTGAAGAGCGTGTATGTGTGTTTTAGGCAAGAAATACCTTGCAGAGATGTGGAAGTGAAAGACCATCAATATGGTTGGAGCATACTGAAGAAGGTGAGAATGGTTTATGACATCCACTAGAGTAGCTAGCCCAGTCCCATCGGCACACTAGGGTCCAATACATTTTTGTCAATAATGAATAAAGTTCCTAAAAAATTTTTAAGGAGGTTAACTTGTGCCCCAAGTTATGATCTCATCTCCAGTCATTCTAACATCTCTTCCAAGAATAGAAACTACTGGGGGGAGGGCACACAGCCTCCTGGGATAGACATACACTAATATGGACACTGAATTTAATGCAACAAATACAATACTGACAGTGAGTTGCAAATTTGCCTATTGGATTAAGAAGCTTAATTCAATGGAGTTTAGTTGGTGATAGTTGGTAGCGGGAAGCTGGAGTGTTTAGCCAAGAACTACAAAAATCTTAACACTCTTTTTGCTATGGCCTCATCAATAACTGTGTCCCTCAGCTTCAATCCAAAGTAAATGGAGTTGATGGGGTGGCAAAAGTTATTTTGTAATCTATCACTATGGACCTAAATCACTGATAGTTTCCTGTCATATAAACTTTAAACCAGGAAAAATGAATCCAACTCAATATCAGTGCCACTAGTACATCCAGATTGCATTTCAGCTACACACAAAATGAAGAATGGGTAGACTACCAAGGAAACAAGTAGCATAGGGTATAGTGCCACAATTCAGTTTCAAATGAAATTCATATATAATTGAGCCAAGTTCTGAACTTACTTCCAACTCTCCCAGACTGGAAGTACTCTAGTCAAGAATATACGACCAGCAACAAAAATCCATTAACAGATTATTTACCTTCTTGAGCACTCTTTTATCATCCTGGAGATTTGCTGGAATGAGTTGACTCAATGTAAATTAGAAACATGGATTAAATATCTCAAAGTCACCGGATGTGATGGAGATTTTGACCAACTAAAAGATCACTGAAAGGCATTTGGAAATGTTTTCATAATCCAAGAACCACCAGGTTGGACCATCTCTAAAAATGAAGTTACGACCTTGTAAACGTTATAATAGTTCTCATATTTTTATGTTGAATAACAAGTTCTGTCATCACTGTTCATGATATATAATTATTTGGGTGTCAGATTGAACATGCAGATGTAAAAATGGTGGAAGGGTGTCCAATGGAGTAATACTTTTCTAACAGAATATCCTAAGATTCCATGGATAATGGTAAATCTAGAAGTCAGTTAGTGTCATACCTGACAGGGTTCTCATTAGCAAAACCAGAATTTGCTCTAGTTAGTTTAAACAGAAAAGAACTTTGCCAAAGGAGATTAGGATGCTCACCAGTTTTCTTAGAGAGCCAGAGAACCAAAGTAGGGGCTACACAACTGGGAATGGTACCCAAACCACACATCAAGGGCTGCTGCAGCCCAGACCTCCCAGATTTCAGTGAAGATGCTGGTGACTACAAGACACAAAGTTTTTCATTCTTTGCATCAAAAGGCTGGTACCTCTTCTGCCTTGCTTACTGAAAGACAGGCTCTGCATACTCTCTTTTCACATGAATCAATTGCAAAAGACTTTCATGAATGTATCCAATTGGTAGACTCAATTTACTACATCCCTTGTGCTGCACCTAGAAGGGAATCTAGGGGAGAGAGTCTGGCTCTTCTTGGAAAGAAGGAATATACAAGGTGGGAATTTCTCCATTAATAGCAATGTTGTTCATAAGATGCTGGATGGCCACAACAAGGAGAATATTCTTTACAATTGATATTTTGTAATAATACAAGATTATAAAGGACACTTCACAATCTTGTTTTGCTATGCAACTAATGATATAGTTATTTTATATATGCTTATATTTTTCTTCGTGGCTATTTTTATAACTCATGTTAGAGACTCTCACTTAGCAGTCCAACACATTTCCTATGTGAAACCCAAGTGAAAATCAGAAAGTAAGCACTCCTAAAAATGAGGGTGATGTGGGGTTAAGCATACCTGAAGCATACATATGATGTACATGAATGTACATTAGGCATTCTACTCACAGCCCATTGATGCTTTTTCTTTTGAGAATTTATTCTGTGTTATGCTCCCTCACTAGGAGCAAAGTTTAAAGAATAGTTCAATAGACAACCATACACTTTTCACATAGATCAATCTCTCTTGCTTCAAAGAGTCCAGGCCAGTTGTTTTTCAGAATATCCCACATTTTGAATTTATTTGGTTTCCTCATGACTAGATTTAAAATAATTTGGAGGAAATGTTATATAGATGATGATGTAGTCTCAGCCATTTCTAAAATAAGGCAAACAATATTAATTATCCCTTTACTAATAATATTAAGTTGAAACGTTTGGCAAGTTGGTAGACTTGAAATTTCCTCTTGGGGTGGAACCAAGATGGCTGAATAGAGGCAGCTCCACTCTGCAGCTCCCACAAAGAAGGGCAAAACTGAGTGAACTCTGCATCTTCAATTGAGACCAAAGTTCTTTTATAGGAACTGACTAGGTGGTTGGCATGACCCACAGAGAGTCGAGCAAGACCCCACCTGGGAGCTGCACACAGCAAAGGCAACTCCCTCCCCCAGCCAAGGGAGATGGTGAGGGATTGTGCTTCCCCTCCCTGAAGACCAGGGCTTTCCAAGGGATCCTTGCAACCTGTGGATTGGGAGGTCCCCTCTTGAGCCCACACTACCAGAGCCTTGGGTTCAAAGCATAAGGCTGTGGAGAATCATGGCAGCTGCTCTGGTGGGCTGTTCCTGTGGGCAGCCACTTTGAGCAGGCACTGACACAGGAGTATCTGCATACTCTGGCTCTGGGAACTCCCATGAGGCAAGAGATCCATCCATTCTTGTGGGGAGGGGACTGAAGCCAGGGAGACAAGCGGCATTGCTCCTGTGGAACTCCACAAGCTAAAAACCATTGGCTTGGCATCACTGTCTGTCAGCGCAGTGGGCTAGAAACTGCCTAAGAAGACCAAGTTCCCCAGAGGATAGGCAGCCACTGTTACTGCAGCTCCAGTCACCACTTTCCCTTGCCACTAGCCCCAGCCAGATGGGGCAGGACCCGGATCCAGTCCTCCTCACTGGGTGGGGCCTCCCTGTGGGAATCTCTGCATCTCCAGCCAGGAAGTTTATGGACAGAAGACTGATAACCAGCAGAGGAGCTCCTAGGAGGAGGAGTGGCTGCAGTATCCTGGATCAGTGATCTTAGTCTTTTCTGCCTGCTCCTCTGGAGAGTCAGGGCAGCCCAGACAAGGGGGATTCCCCCCAGCACAGCACACGTGCCCTCCCAAGGGGCAGACAGACTGCTTATTTAAGCAGGTCTTTGACCCTGCTCCCCCTGACTGAGACCTCCCAACAGGAGTCTCCAGACACCTCATACAGGAACATTCCGGCTGGCAACAGGCCAGTGCCCCTCTGGGACAGAGCTCCCAGAGAAAGGGGCAGGCTGCCATCTTTGCTGGTCTGCAGCTTCCACTGGTGATATCTCCAGGGACAAGAGACCCAGGTGAATAGGGGCTGGAGTGGACCCCAAGCAAACCACAGCGGCCCTACAGAAGAGGGACCTGGCTGCTAAAATAAAAATAGAAAGCAATGATATCCACAAAAAAGACACCACAAAAACCCCATCCAAAAGTCAGTAGCCTCAAAGATCAAAGGTAGATAAACCCATGAAGATGACGAAGAATCAATGCAAAACACAAAAATGCTGAAAACTCAAAAAGCCAGAGTGCCTCCTCTCCTCCAAAACATCACAACACATCTCTAGCAAGGGCACAGAACTGGGCTGAAGCTGAGACAGATGAACTGACAGAAGTAGGCTTCAGAAGATGGGTAATAACAAACTTTGCTGAACTAAAGGATTATGTTCTAACTCACTCACTACAAAGAAGCTAAGAACCATGATAAAACATTACAGGAGTTATTAACCAGAATTATCAGTGTAGAGAGGAAAATAAATGATCTAATGGAGTGGAAAAACACAGCATGAGAATTTCATAATGCAAACACAGGTATCAATAGCCAAATAGATCAAGCAGAAGAAAGGATATCAGAGCTTGAAGACAATCTTGCTGAAATAAGACAGGCAGACAAGATTAGAGAAAAAAGAATGAAAAGGAACAAACAAAACCTCTTAGAACTATGGGACTGTGTTAAAAGACTGAACCTAAGACTGATAGGGGTACCTGAAAAAGATGGGGAGAACAGAATCAAGTTGGAAAACAAGCTTTGGGATATCATCCAGGAGAACTTCCCCAACCTAGCAAGACGGGCCAACATTCAAATTCAAGAAATCCAGATAACCCCAGTAAGATACTCCATGAGAAGATCAACTCCCAGACACATAACTGTCAGATTCTCCAAAGTGAAAATGAGGGAAAAAAATGTGTGGGACAGCCAGAGAAAAGGGCCAGGTCACCTAAAAAGGAAAGCCCATCAGAAAAACAACAGATCTCTCAGCAGAAACCTTACAAGCCAGAAGAGATTGAGGGCTAATTTTCAACAGTCTTAAAGAATTTCCAACCTAGAATTTCATATCTAGCCAAACTAAATTTCATAAGTGAAAGAGAAATAAATTTTTTTTTCAGATAAGCAAATGCTGACGGAATTCATCACCACCAGACCTGCCTTGCAAGAGCTCCTGAAGGAAGCACCAAATATGGACAGGAAAAACTGTTACCAGCCACTACAAAAGACACACTGAAATACACAGACCAATGACACTATGGAGCAAATATATAAACAAGTCTGTAAAATACCCAACTAGCATCACAATGTCAAGATCAAATTTACACATAACAATGTTAACCTTAAATGTAAATGAACTAAATGCCCCAATTAAAAGACATAGAGTGGCAAACTGGATAAAGAATCAAAATCCATCATTGTGCTGTATTCAAGAGACCCATCTCACATGCAAAGACACACATAGACTCAAAAGGATGGAGGAAAGTTTACCAAGCAAATGAAAAACAGAAAAAAGCAGGAGGTGCAATTTTAGTTTCTTACAAAATAGACTGAAAACCAACAAAGATCAAAAAAAGACAAAGACATTATATATTGGTAAAAGGGTCAATTCAACAAGAAGAGCTAACTATCCTTAATATATATGCACTCAAGACAGGAGCACCCAGATTCATAAAACAAGTCCCTAGGGAACCACAAAAGACTTAGACTCCCACACAATAATACTGGGAGACTTTAACACCCCACTGTCAATATTAGATCATCGAGACAGAAAATATAACAAAAATATAACAAGACTTGAACTCAGCTCTGGATCAAGTGGATCTAACAGATACCTACAGATCTTTCCACCGCAAAACAATCAAATATACATTTTTCTTGGCACCACAAGGCACTTACTCTAAAATTCATCACATAATTGGAAATAAATCACTCCTCAGCAAATGAAAAATAACTGAAATAATAACAGTCTCTCAGACCACAGCACAATCAAATTAGGACTCAAAACCATACAATTACATGGAAATTGAACAACCTGCTCCTAAATGACTCCCGATTAAATAATGAAATCAAGTCAGAAATCTAGAAGTTATTTGAAACCAATGAAAACAAAGAGACAATGTACCAGATTCCCTGGGACACAGCTAAAGCAGTGTTAAGACGAAAAAACTAGAAAGATCTCAAATTGACACACACGGCATCACGACTAAACTAGAGAACCAATAGCAAACAAACCCCAAAGCTAGCAGAAGACAAGAAATAACCAAGATCAGAGTGGAACTGAAGGAGACAGACACATGAAAAACCCTTCAAAAAATCAATGAATCAATGAAAAAATTAAATAGACCACTAGCTAGATTAATAAAGAAGAGAGAATCAAATAGATGCTATAAAAATGATAAAGGGGCTATCACCACTGACTTCACAGAAATGCAACCATCAGAGAATACTATACACAGCTCTATGCAAATAAATTAGAAAGTCTAGTAGAAATGGATAAATTCCTGGACACATTCACCCTCCCAATACAGAACCAGGAAGAAGTTGAATCCCTAAATAGATCAAAAACAAGTTCTGAAATTGTGGCAGTAATAAACAGCCTACCAACCAAAAAAAGCCCAGGACCAGATGGATTTATAGCTGAACTCTACCAGAAATACAAAGAGGGGCTGATACCATTTCTTCTGAAACTATTACAGACACTTGAAAAGGAGGGACTCCTCCCTAACTCATTCTATGAGGCTGGCATTATCCTGATACCAAAACCTGGCAGAGATACAACAAAAAAGAAAACTTCAGGCCTATATCACTGATGAACATCAATGCAAAAATTCAAATTCTCAATACTGGCAAATTGAATCCAGTAGCAGATCAAAAAGCTTATCCACCATAATTAAGTTGGCTTCATTCCCAGGATGCAAGGCTAGTTCAACATATGCAAATCAATAAACGTAATGCATCACATAAACAAATCTAAAGACAAAAACCACATGATTATCAATAGATGCAGAAAAGGCTTTCAATAAAATTCAGCATTCCTTCATTTTAAAAACTGTCAATAAACTAGGTATTGAAGGAAGATACCTAAAATAATAGCCATTTATATTGAATGGGAAAAAGCTGGAAGCATTCTCCTTGAAAACTGGCACAAGAAAAGGATGCCCTCTCTCACCACTCCTATTCAACACAGTATTGGAAGTTCTGGCCAGGGCAATCAGGCAAGAGAAAGAAAGAAAGGGAATTCAAATAGGAATGGGAAAAGTCACATTGTTTTTGTTTGCAGATAACATGATCCCGTATCTAGAAAACCTCTTTGTCTCAGCACAAAAGCTTCTTAAACTTATAAGCAATTTCAGCAAAGTCTCAGGATACAAAATTAATGTGCAGAAGTAACAAGCATTCCTATACACCAACAAGAGGCAAGCAGAGAGCCAAATGATGAATGAACTCCCATTCACAATTGCTACAAAGAGAACAAAATACCTAGGAACACAGCTAACAAGGGTAGTGATCAACCTGACCTCTTCAAGGAAAACTATAAACCTCTGCTCAAGGAAACCAGAGAGGATACACACAAATGGAAAAATATTTCATGCTCATAAATAGGAATAATTAATATGAAAATAGCCATATTGCCAAAAGTAATTTATAGATTCAATGCTATTACCATTAAACTACCATTGGCATTCTTCACAGAATTAGAAAAAAAAAACCAATGTTTTAAAACTCATATGGCACCAAAAAGGAGCCCGTATAACCAAGACAATCTTAAGCAAAAAGACTAAAGCTGGAGGCATCACACTACCAGACTTTTTGTTATAAGGCTACAATAACAAAAACAGCATGGTGCTGGTACAAAAAGAGACACACAGACCAATGGAACAGAATAGAGAACTCAGAAATAAGATTGCACATCTACAACCATCTGATTTTTGACAAACCAGAGAAAAGCAATGGGGAAAGAATTCCTATTTAATAAATAGTGCTGGGAGAACTGGCTATTCATTAGCAGGAAATTGAAACTGGACCCCTTCCTCACACTTTATACAAAAATTAACTCAAGGTGGATTAAAGGCTGAAATGTAAAATCCAAAACTATAAAAACACTAGAAGAAAATCTAGGCAATACCATTCAGGACATTGGTACAGGCAAAGATTTCATGATGAAATTGCTAAAAGCAATTGCAACAAAAGCAAAAATTGACAAATGAGGTCTAATTAAAGAGCTTCTGCACAGAAAAAAAAAACTGATCAGAGTGGACAGGCAACCTACAGAGTGGGAGAAAATTTTTACAATCTGTCCATCCAACAAAGGTCTAATATACAGAATCTTCAAGGAATTCAAACAAATTTACAAAAAAAAAAAACATTAAAAAGTGGGCAAATGACATGAACAGACACTTCTAAAAAGCAGACATTTATGCAGACAACAAACATGAAAAAAAGCTCAACATCACTGATCATTAGAGAAATACAAACCAGAACCACAATGAGATACCATCTCACGCCAGTCACAATGGCCAGTATTAAAAAGTCAAGAAACAACAGATGCTGGCAAGGTTGTGGAGAATTAGGAACGCTTTTACACCATTGACGGGAATGTAAAATTAGTTCAACCATTGTGGAGGACACTGTGGTGATTCCTCAAAGATCTAAAACCAGAAATACCATTTGACCCAGAATCCCATACTGGATATGTACCCAAAGGAATATAAATCATTCTGTTCCAAAGATACATGCACATGTATGTTCGTTGCAGCACTATTCACAATAGCAAAGACATGGCATCAACCCAAATGCCCATCAGCAATAGACTAGATAAAGAAAATGTGGTACATATACGCCATGGAATATTATGCAGCCATAAAAAGGAATGAGATCATGTCCTTTGCAGGGAAATCGATGAAGATGGAAGCCATTATCCTCAGCAAACTAACACAGGAACAGAAAACCAAACACCACATATTCTCACTTATAAGTAGGAGCTGAACAATGAGAACACATGGACACAGGGAGAGGAGCAACACACACTGGGACCTGTCGGGGTGAGGTGGGGTCAGGGAGGGAGAACATTAGGAAAAATAGCTAATGCATGCTGGGCATAATACCTAGGTGATGGGTTGATTGGTGCAGCAGACCATCATGGCATACATTTACCTATGTAACAAATCTGCACATCTGCACATATGCCCTGGAACTAAAAATAAAAGCAACAAAAAAATTTCCTTATAAAGTTGTCTTTCCTACCATGTAATTGATAACTGATAATCTGCGACTGAGTGGATATCCTGTTTCTTGACAATATTTTAACCAATGATTTTAGCTTCCATGGATGGTTCTTTTTTTTTTTTAATTTATTTATTATTATTATACTTTAAGTTCTAGGGTACATGTGCATAACGTGCAGGTTTGTTACATACGTATACTTGTGCCATGTTGGTGTGCTGCACCCATCATCTCGTCAGCACCCATCAACTCGTCATTTACATCAGGTATAACTCCCAATGCAATCCCTCCCCCTAGGATGATTCTTTATATAATCAATTATGACTACAATAATTGGAAAATGAAGATTTTCATATTCTATCATATCTTATACATTATTAGTTGGCACTGTTCTATAAATAAGGGTTTTATTTCCCATTTCTTATATCCACTCATTCATTTGTACATTTGTTCTTATTTATTGGATAAGTATCAACTTATGAATTAACTTTTTTTTCAATATGTTATATTACTGAAAGATTTCACTTTCGTGCTCAAAATTATCTAAATTTGGTCAGTGAAAAGCTCTTTTGAGCTGATTACTGTGTCATTTTGACATAGCCCCATCAGATTTTGAGCACTCCTTTAATTTGTGGCACAACACCAAAACTTTGTGGTCAAAAATACCACCAACTTTTCCTGCTGTAATCCTAGAATTAGCATTTCTCCAAGAATCATTAGTTCCTTTTATAAAAAAATGAAATAGTGTTTAGATGTCAGGACCTAAATACTAGCTATGCTTCTTTCTATTGGATGTCACTACCTTAAGTCCCTTGCAGTTGACAGAGCTGGGAAATAACTACATCTACCACTACATCTAATCTATCTACATCTGTGTGTCTATATTTTCTATAATCCAATCAAACACTACAGAGTTTTTCCTTTTCTACAGAGATTCTATATTTTTAACTTTCTTTTCCCACAGAAAGAACTCATTCTTTTGTTCAGTCTTCTTATGCACATAAAATTGTTTTAGAATCATTTTAGAAACTCAGATAAACTCATTACATATAATTTATAGCATTATGCTAAATTTCTACATGTTCCTAGGACTATTTAGGGACATTAAATTTTGTTCTATTTGGTCTGTCTTTCATGTGCCAGTGAAATTATTTTAAGTATAGAGGTGTTGTAGTAAATTTAAAACTACTAAAACTATTATATATAAATATTTTATTTAATATTCAATTAGTAATTATAATTAAATGTTTTAAATATGTTTAAATATCTAAAGATTTTTAAATAAATTTAACATTATTAAAACGAAAAATTTGTTCAAGTCTACTTGCATCCTTCACAGGTGTGTGTTTTCACAGTTTCCTCAGGAAGGCTTGTCTTTCCTATGTTCTGTTTTTATTGATGTTGTAAGTGTGGGGTTGCCTTCCATTATACCTCCCAACTGGTTATTGTTTGTAAATGTGATTTTTTTATGTTGGTTACATTTTCTGTTACTTTACTAAATTATTTTTCTTGAGTTTTTTATCATTTTCTTGAATTGTTCATGTATGATATCATATGATCTGAAAATGGAAGCAATTTTGTTTATTTTTAAATTCTATTTCTCTGTCTTCTTTTGCCAAATCACATTGGTAAATATCTCTGTTACTATGTTGAATAGTAGTGGATAGTGGCCATCCTTGTCTTGTTTCCGGTTTTAGTGGAAAGTTTCCAGTATTTCCCCACTAAGTAGGTGAGACGCTGAGTTGAGGACTAATCATGTTAAGGAAGCATTTCTTACTGCTTCCTTTTCCACAGATGTTGACAAAGTGGTAGAAAGAATTCTCTAATCATGTTAACACTTCCTTAGCATGATTAGAGAATTCTTTCAGCCACTTTGTCAGTATCTGGGGAAATTATTATGTTTCTCCTCTTTGTATCTATTAATATGCTGAATTATCTTAGAATAAATCCTGTTTGGTTATAATGTATCATTTTCTTAAGATAATGTTGAATTCTCTTTGCTAATGTGTTTTCTAATTCTAGTAGTTGTCTCACTGATAATTTTTGTATACATATTCATGAATAATTGGTATTAAAAGTTTAGTTATCAAGATTAAACCTAATTTATTAAAAAAAAATTTGGAAATAGCTTGCCATTTTTCTCCCTCCAAAAAATTCATACTGCATCTAGTATTTGTAGGTTTGATAAACAAACAGATACTAAGCCTGATCACTTGTTTTCTGATTCCACAGCAGGTTAGAAATATAAAATTATAGTTTGAGAAGCTATTAGAGGTAGGCTTATTGACTAAAGTGACAGGTGACTCAGTACATGAAAGTGTTAGTTTACTTAATGTGGGAGAAAAATTACACTACACCCATCCATGGGCCCATCCTTATCTTATAAAATAATGCCAAAATAAACAATTACCATGTCTTTTTATGAAAAATAGAAATGTATATTATGTGTTTGGAAGTGTCAATTTCAAATGGTTACAATTAAAATATCTTGGTATTTTAAAAGATCTATTCCTAACAGTCTGGAAAACATACCTATTTAGAGTAAGGGTTCACCAAGGTTGACACATCATATAGCAAGCAGAGATAATCAATGTGCATGCTGTTACCAGTGGAGCTGATTATATGGACTAGTAAAGTACAGAGAGGGAAAGTTGCACAGTGGGAAAAGCACTGGCTCATATTTTTGTTGTTTATATTCTTCTTCATTAATTATTTCATTATTATTTTTCCATCTGGCATCTTTTCCTTTTGCCTGAAGAAGACCCTTTATTATTTCCTTTAGGGCTATTTCACTAATGATAGATTATCTGAGGTTTTGTTTGGCAAGGTTTTATTGCCTTTCCTTTTAAAGCATGTATTCAATGGGGATAGAAGTGTATGCTAGGTTGGTGATTATTTTCTTTAAACACTTTGAGGAAATTCTCCCATTGCTTACTGACTCCCATCTTTGCTATTAATAAGTCAGCTGTCAGACTTAAATTGTCTTCTGTTTTGAATGTTTTTATTTTGTATTATATACTTATGTGATGTTTTCTTTATACAATTTTTACCTGCTTGATATTTGTAAAGCTACCTAAATTTGTTGCTTGGTATCTTTCATTGCTTTGAAAATTATTAGCGATTATCTCTTCAAACATAGATTTGCCCTATTTTAAAATCTTTTCTCCTTTTGAAACTTCAATAACCCTGTCTCCCATATTTATCTTAGTATTTTCTGCATTTTACACTTCTCCCCTTCTTTCCATGTATCAGCATAGGCAGAATAATTTAATTTCTCTAAAGAAGGGTGTCACAACCCAGGGTTGGATGGAGGAATTATATCCTGAACGTCACTACCCCTGTTGCATCATTCTTGGTTGAGTGACTATCTCAGACTTGCACCCTCAAAGCCAGCCTTGACTCATCTCTTACCCAGGGTCCCTCACATGTAATCATCCTCCACGTCCTGATTTCATTACTACACAAACTTTCCTACCTTCTTTTTTGATCCTGATTCTTATTTTCTCTTGTCTGTACTATGTTAACAGACTCCAATCTTGTATTTTCATCCACACTGCCTTACTAATTCTAATATGTAACTTCTATATCATTCTATAGGCAAATTGATTTTAAGTCAGAAATAATCACTTATACTTTTTAAAGACATAAGTTCACACCAAGCCAATAATTCAAAGTTGTTATTCTATTCCGTACCCAATTCCTCTCAACACATCCCAGGTTTTAGCTAAACTAAATGTTTTCTTCTTTTTTTTTGTTTGTTTGTTTTGAGACGGAGCCTTGCTCTGTCGGCCAGGCTGGAGTGCAGTGGCCAGATCTCAGCTCACTGCAAGCTCTGCCTCCCGGGTTTAGGCCATTCTCCTGCCTCAGCCTCCCAAGTAGCTGGGACTACAGACACCCGCCACCTCGCCCAGCTAGTTTTTTTGTATTTTTTAGTAGAGATGGGGTTTCACCACGTTAGCCAGGATGGTCTATCTCCTGACCTCATGATCCGCCCGTCTCGGCCTCCCAAAGTGCTGGGATTACAGGCTTGAGCCACCACACCCGGCCCTAAATGTTTTGCTTCTTATGCATACTTTCTGCTTTCCCTGAATTTATTCTGCTGCTTCTCTCTGGGCTGCCATGGGTTAATTTTACCTATTACTTCACTGCCCAGAAAACTTTCTTGACTTCTTACAGTTTAATGAATCCCAGCTCTCCAGTCAGGTTCTCCAGAGCAGTCCAGCATAACTGCTTAGCGCTTTGTCCTTTTATTTTCCTACATGTTCCCTACATCACCTTCTACCTCTAGAATGCTTCTACCTCTCATCATCTGTGCACCTATTTTAATGACTGTCTTTTTCCTTGAATGCTTTTCTACCACATTTGTTGTGGGAAAGAGAGTTTCTGGGGTGCCAGTTGAGTTGGTATCCCCTGTGTGAGACACCCATGGGAAGCCATGGGCAGCCTCTGAGGAGAAAAGTCTCCTTATTGCCTTCATGTCTTTATGCCCCAAGAGCATAACCACTCAGTGGCATTCCACAGGTTGCTCAGGAAGATAACACTCCCTTGAAGCACTGGAGTATAATCAAACATCTTGGCTCCTCCTGAAACCTGCTCCCACCCATTTCAGTCCCTATAAGTTAAAGATCTTAAGTAGTTTAGACACACGCCTTTGCTCAAGGAAATTCACAGAAAATGCCACTGCTATACATCTTATCGAATGACTCACAAGTTCTCCTTCACTGATTTTCCTCATCCCTTCCTCACCCTTCCATCTGCCCTAAGAACAAAGATCTTGTAAACCAATAAATTGGGTGGAGGCCAAGAGCTCGGGCCATGAGCAAGCCTCTGACACTCTGGTCCCCTGGACCCACCTTTTAAACACTTATTCTGTCTCTTTCTGATTCTTGTCTCTGCCGGACTCAGGGTACCCGTTGGGTGGTGTGGGGCTGGTTTCCTCAACATTTGTCTACTAAAATTATATTCACTTCTAAGGTCCACTTCAAATCTTTCTCTCTCTCCCCCTGCCTCCTACCCTGCACCGCTTGCCAACAGTGTTTTTACTGAAATCCAACTAGTTATAACTCATCATGTACTTTATTAAATGTTCCTGGTACTTCCTCTGCATCAAATGTTCATGGTACCATATTGCACTCAGTTATTTCAGTATTTAAAATTAGGATTGCCAAAAGGTAATAGTAGGTTAATATTTTTGAGGTTTATTTTTCTCTCAGGTAAAAATCTAGAAGTAGTCAGTGCAAAACTAGATATTGCGCTTAGTTTCTCAGAGCTGTTAGAGACTAGGATTCCTTGCATCCATGCCTGTCATCCTCTTATCAGATGATAAGGTGTAAGATGGCAGCTAGAGCTCTGGTCACTATGCACAAATTTTAGGCAGCAGAAGGGGGGAAGATATAACACAATAAGGTGACAAGAATGCAATCCAAATGTATTTTTAAAATAAACTATGTAAAAGTATAACATACAATCAAATGCACACATTTTAAATCCACAATTAGATTACAGATACCAGCAATAATCAAGACCCAGAAAATTCTCATGAATCCAGAAAAGCTTTTTTGGTTCTTTTGTGGTCAGTTATCCCCAATCATAGCTCAAACTAATAGACAAAATAAGGGGAAAACATAAAATAATCTCAATGTATACTTTCAAATAATTTGACAAAATGTAATGTTCTTTTTGAATAAAATTCTTACCAAACTAGGGAGAGAAGGAAATGTCTTCAACTTAATAAAGGGCATCTGCTGCCCAGGGACCACACTGCTGCCCTCCAGCTCCACGGGAAGCCCATGGCAAAATTTCATGTGTTCCTTGTATACAAGTGATATCCCAGATTATAATTCTCTGCTAAAATTTAAGAATTTAAGAAACCCGTTTCTAATAATGGCCACTATTATTTCTCCCTTACCCCTAATGTGACTCTCTCCATATCCAATTTAAGTAAAACAGTAACCTCTGAAGGGAGACAAATTAAAGAGCCCATGAATTAGTTGAGGAGCAATTAAAAGCCGGCCATATAGAACCATCAAACAGCCCTTGGAATTCGCTTATTTTTGTCATTCCCAAAAAGTCTGGTAAATGGAGACTTTTGCATAACTTATATGCTATTAATGCAAATTTGCAACCTATGGGGCTCATTCAACGGGCCCTTCCCTCCCCTGCAGTGATTCCTTGAGATAGCTATAATTATTATTGACTTAAAAGACTGTTTTTATACTATTCCCCTAGCAGAACAGGACAAAAAATTTGCATTTACAATACCAGCTATCAATAACGAGAGGCCAACTTGCTGATTTCATTGCAAAGTGCTTCCTCAAGGGATGCTAAACAGTCCTGCCATGTGTCAGTATCATGCAAATCAAGCTTTGCCCACCAGTAGAAAAGAAATTCCTGATTGCAAGATTATTCATTTTATGGATATTTTATTAGCAGCCCCAAAGTGCCAGTACTTGTAAATTTATATACCTCTGTTGTGAAGAATACATACCTAAAAGGTTTAATCATAGCATCTGAAAAAGTACAGATGTCTTCTCTTTGGAAATATCTTGGGTACATACTAACTTCCCAGTCAGTAAGAACTCAAAAGGTTAAATTAAATACTAGCAACTTACATACCTTACATGATAATCAAAAATTATTGGGCAATATTAACTGGCTTTGCCCCATCTTGGGCGTATCTACTGATAAGTTGCAAAACCTGTTTTCTATCTTAAGGAGCAATATAGCCCTGGATTCTCCCAGGTATTTGACTGCTGCAGCAAAAAGGGAAATTGAAGAAATAGAGCAAGCTATTTCCCAAAGGCAAATGGATTGCGTGGACACCCAATATTCTGTCCAGTTGTTTATTTTTCCCACTAAATATTCCCCTACAGGGTTAATAGGACAGATGACCCCAGGACTGCACTTTTTAGAATGGGATTTTTGCTCACATACTGGGACTAAAACACTCTCTCCCTATATCTAGCTACTTAGTAAAGTCATCTATTCAGGCTGCAGATGATGCAATCAGTTGCTAGGTTATGACCTTGATGTCATAAGAATTCCTTTGAGCAAAAGGCAATTTGAAGCAGTATTGCCCCTGCCTTTAGATCTTCAGATACCACTCACTGATGACACAGGCGATTTAGAACATACCCTCCCTGCTGACAAACTGCTTCAGTTCTTATCTCGTACTCCTATAATTATGCCTACAAAAGTAGTTCTCTCCCCTATACCTAATGCCTTAACACTGTTACTGATGCACGGGTAAATATGGAAAAGTGGCTGTCTGGTGAAGACCACATAATTCCCTCACTTGATCTGAGTTTACTAGCACTCAAAGAGCTGAGGTTGGAGCCTTAATATTGGCTTTGGAGACTTCTTCTGCTCAGCCCATCAATATTGTTAGTGACCCTGCTTACTCTGTTTGTTTGTTTGTTTGTTTTGAGACAGTCTCACTCTGTTGCCCAGGCTGGAGTGCAGCGGCACAATCTCGGCTCACTGCAACCTCTGCCACCCAGGTTCAAGCGATTCTCCTGCCTCAGCCTTCTAAGTAGATGCGATTTCAGGCGCCTGCCACTGCACCTGGCTAATTTTTGTATTTTTAGTAGAGATCGGGTTTCACTATCTTGGCCAGGCTGGTCTTGAACTCCTGACCTCATGATCCACCCAACTCAGCCTCCCAAAGTGCTGGGATTACAGGCATGAGCCACCACGCCTGGCCTTACGCTGTTTATTTATTGCAGAACCTTGAGACAGCACTAATTAAGTCTACTCTGGAGCCAGCCCCACATGCTCTTTTTCTCTGACTTCAGTAATTGCTAGATCAACATACACATCCTATTTTTATCACACATATTTGAGCCTACAGCTCACTGCCTGGCCCATTGGCTTACAGCAAGGATCAAGCAGACCTGCAGGTTATGACATCACTGCTTGACCAAGCCACCCAGTTGCATCAACTTTTCCACCAAAATTGGAGAAACTTAACTATAACAATTTCAACTTTCCCAAAGACTATACTTTCAGGGATCATTTCTATAGTTTGTTACTAGAGAAGTTTCTCTGAATGTGTAGAGCACCGTTTAATTTTTTAAATTTAGATGATAAATTCCAATCAGCTGTAGAAAAGCACTTTGCTAAAACCTCTCAAGACATAAAACCTGCAGTTTTATGGTAAGATGTAAACAGTAATGAATGGTGTGGTCCAAATGATTTGCTAACATGGGAAAGAGGATATGCTTGTGTTCATACCCCCTCAGGTCCTCTTTGGATTCCAGCACGATGCATCAAACCATATTATGACATGGCTAGGACCCAACCCAGTACCAGAAATGAAGAAAATGACCCTACAGGACTCGCAGCCCCTGGGCTTCTGTGGATGACACAGGCCCCAGACAGAATGTTGAAGAAGACAACTCAGAAGGCAAAGCAAATCCTGCTTCAAACACTAACACCATTCACTCCAAATAATTTATTCCTTTTTATTCTCTCATTTTGCCTACAACCAGTACCTGCTACACTCTATTGGGCTCATCTCTTAAATCTGCCTTTCTTCTGCCCTGTTGCTTTGACAAACACCCCCTTTCCCAGCTTCTAACAATGCGACTACTTAACTGAGAGGGATTAACATACCCGCAATGGGGTTCCTTAGTGACAGCACACATCAAACTAGATTGCCAAGTACCAATACAGGTTGCATTGGCAAAGAATGTTGCTGATTATACTCATGTTTGTCTTATGTTATTTACTAATTCTAGGATGCAAAGCTGGAATACGGGCAGTGACCACCATGCCTGACAGACCTGTTGCTGCACACATCTGTACTCTCCAACAAAACCTGATGCTAAAAACAGAAAAGGGGGAGATGTCAGTCAGGGTGGTGGGAAAAATTGTCAGAGGAAATTAAAGGAAGGAGAAGCAAACCTCCTTTGAAGGCAGGAAGGTTTTGTAACAGCCTCAGAAGAGAGTTATGGCTTAAAACAGCCTAATCCTCTTACAGTGAGCTAATAGCTTAGAGTAGGTACAAAGGAATGTAAGGGAGTTTATCTAAAGAGCTTGTTTACTCATGTGGTCCTAAGACCAACTTCTATCATTTGTAGGACTGCTTTCTCTGGGGAGGGCGACCACATTAACTATCCACAAGTATGTTGACTCAAAGCCTTTGTCATTAAATCTGTGCTGAATAAATGCCCTCAGGGCCAGCTAGTCAGGGCATGCGGCTGCTACAACTCTTTCTGTGAGTGGCCTGGCCCCCCAGCTGCTCTTTCACTGAATACCGGTGTTTGAGTACATTATTCATCCATCATGCAGCCTGGGTCTGCGGGTCAGACCTCAGCATTTACTCAAAAAAAATTTTATCCACCTTTTTTTTCCAACTCCTTTCAGAAAACAATCTTGCATGTGTTGATTGTTTGATATTGTCCCACAGGTCCCTGAGTCTATTTTTTCTCCTTTTCCTTCCTGTGCTTCAATTTCGTTTCAATTGCTGTGTCTTCATTTTTACTAATCTTTTCTTCTGCAGTATCAATCTACTATTAATCCTATTAAGAAAAATTTTATTTCAGATATTGTATTTTTATTTCTGGAAAGTATTCTTATTGATTTCTTTATTATGATTATGACTATCTTGTCCTTTAGGAAATACTGATCACATTTATAAAAGTTGATTTTAAATTATTCTCTTATAATTCCATTATTTCTGTCACTTCTGATTCTGCTTCTTCTTTTCTTCTGTTTTGAGGTAATAATATGGTGTTTCTTTGCTTGTCTAGTGAATTTTTATTGAATAACATACATTTTATAATAGTGGTTTATTATTATTTTTCTCTAAGGAGGACTAAGGTTTGTCTTGTTAGGCAATTAAGTTATTTGCAAATCACATTAATGCATTCAAAACTTGTTTTTAAGCTTTGTTAGGGTTGTCCAAAGTAGCCCTAACTCTAGGGCTAATTAAGCAAAACTATCAATGCATGATTCTCTAGGTTCTTTACTGACTTCCCTGAGGCTAAATGGGTTTCTCCGCTCTGCTGGAAGGGATTTGAGTATCTCTTAACCTTGCTTAAACTCTATGAGTTGTTCAGGTTACAGTTCCCATAGTTTTTTTCCTCAGCAGTTACTATTTGTGCAACTTTGTGGAGTTTTGTTGCATCCATGCATAGTTAAGGGGGCCTTTATGCATATTTCTCTGCAGAAATTGTTACTCTCCAATAATTTGCCCATAAATTCTGGCTGCCTCAGCCTCCCACAAATTCAATATTTGTCTTTTCAGCTTAGTGACATTTCTTTTGCATTGCTTGGGATCTTCCTGCCTTTGCCATCTTCCAGAAATTGTCTACAGGCAGAAAGCAAGGGCAATAGTAGGCTTCACCTCTGTTTCCCTTTTCTCAGTGATCACAGTCCCACTCTGCCTGTTCTCTCAATGTCTGAAAGATTTGTTTTATGTATTTTGCCTAATTTTCTAGTTATTTGTCCTAAGTAGGCTGGTTTTGTACCAGAAGTAGAAATCAACTAAAGATGAATTTTAGGCAAGAGTTCTGAAATATGCCTCACTGGCCACAGCTGAAGCTACCTTTACCTACAAAGGAGTCTGGAAATGTGGCTTCTTCTGGGAAAACAAAACAAGGGAGAACAGATTTTTTGAAAGAGTGAGCATTATATGCCATCGTTGGATAGTTGTTAGCTCACTTAGCAGCTTAGCAGCTCCTGGGGTGGAGGGTCAGAGCTTTCTTCATTTCAGTAGCCTATGAAGAGCCTGGTGCTCATAAAGTTCTTAGGAAAATAACATTGAAAAGACCATGATCCTGAGTACTGAAGTCATAATTATCCAAACTACCAAAGAGAAAATTAGGCATGAAGAAAGAAGACAATGTATGGTGGGGTGAAAGTGGCAGAGCGAGTTGGAGACAAGTTTGGAAATTGGAAATTATCTTGGAGCTCCAAATGCATTGGCTCGTAGACTATTTTAAAACTGTGTTGAGGAATTCGGGACTACAGAGCCCTGTTGTTCTCCTCATCTACAGTGTCCTTTTCCAGTCACCCATGTCACGGTTTTTAAAGCTCAGATCTTAGATCATAAGCGAGCTACTAGATGGAACCTTCTCCGATGTCCTACTTGTGGCACAGTTTTTCTACAGCATGGTTTCTATGAAGTTTTCAAAGCATATAATGATTCATGCTGCTGATTTCTACCCTCAAGAAAGTGGAATCTATTTGGAGTTTCAAAATAAAAACAAAGTTATCTTTTATTTCTGTTACTTTTTTACTTCCCTCACAATGCCTGCCACGGTGAACACAAAGCATATTAAACAAGATCACTGTTCCTTGAGCTGGTGTCAAGCAGCTGTTTGGTGTCAAGTTGCTTGTGTGTCGATTGAGAACTAACAAAAGAACAAGCATCCTGGTATCACTTGCCCTTCGACCACCAGTAGTCATAGGGCTTGCTTTACTCAAGGAGGAAGTCCTTAACAACACAGTCCACCCAGGCAAACACAACAACCATTCACCTTTTCGTTTTATTTTTTCTTAAACCTATCACCATGAAACAAAATATATTGTATTTATTTTTCTTATTGCCTGTCTCTCCTATTTAAATAATGGCTGAGATTTTTGTTCTGTTTCTTCACTGCTATATTCCTAGCACATCAACATTTGCCAAGGGAAAGAACAGGAGATGAAAACAAAGGAAGTTAAATGAGACCGAGGCCAAGGACGAAACTGAGATGGGGTCTGAAAGTGTGGTGGGACATTGGCTACCCTTGAAATTGTAAAGGGTCTCATACTTGATAATGAAAGGATTTGGGTAGCTCTCTAAGGGCCACGTCAAAGAAAGGGCTAAATATAAAAGGGTGAGTGAAGGAGAGGTTTTCCTCTATTCCACTCGTACAATTCAGCCAATTCATACTCTAAGTTTGTAGGAGAATCTTTCACTAGTCAAAATAGAAAATGACCAAATCACAGAAAATGTTATGAAGACAAGAATGAATTTATAATTTAAAACAAAACAGAAATGAAATGCTGTAATTTTTATGCAGTTTCCAATCAATGAATGTATTTGTCTTTTATACATAAAGCGAATTTCTAGTTGCCACGAGTCCTATAAAAACAATATCTTTAACGACCAGTTCCTGCCCCTGTTTTTTCCTGTCTTATGATTTGAAAATGGATGTTTTATTTTCTTCTTTTCATATTTAGTCTGGGTTCCCTTCCTCATTCCTTGGTTTTTTTTTTTTTTTTTTTTTTTTTTGCACTCCAAGGGGTTTATTATTGCAGTTAAGAAGCCATAAGCAAGGGAAGTTTGTGAGGCCAACTGTAGCAGAAGCACAGCTCTCATCTTACCATCGTAACCACTCTGAATTGCTGGGTGGCACCAGAAAGCTCACTGGCACCTTGGCATATGGCAGTGGGAACCTGGCAATTTGGGTAGATTAAAAGTGGGTATGGAATTGCCATTAAGCTGTCATCCAGGTCTTATGTGTGTGTGTTTGTGGAGTGTAGGGGGCAGGAAATGGGAAGGAAACAAGAGAAAATGAGAGAAGAGGAGAGTATTAAATCCTAGATCTGCTACCTTCATATTTTGATTATGAACGTGTAGAGGTCAGTGCTTCAACTCTGTGCACTTTATCTTTCCACGGATCTCAATATTTTGTTAGTAGCTCTTTTGCTGGAGTCTGCCAAGCTGACTGTTTAACTGGCTTTGCCTACCCTACCCTACTTTTTTATCGGAGGAATACTCCGTCAGAAATGGTAGGATTCACATTCCACAATATGTGCTGCTTTTAAGCAACCATACACAAGTAAAGTAATAGGCAAAAGAGAAATGAAGATTGGGGTCAGGAAGCTTTCTCCCAACACTGTCCTCAGATACATATTCATATCAGGTGCCAAACCTTGCAGCCAGATCTCAGGGCAAGTGAACTCATTTACCCATTCAAATGTTGCCTGTGAATTCAAAAGCTGAAATTTATAGAGCCTAGTAAGCTGAAAATTATAGGGCACTGTGCCACATGGGAAATCTAGTTTCATGTTTATTTTGAGATTTGGGATTTCAAGTTTAGTTAAGAATGAAAGATTCTTTACAAGGACCTAGTGACTTGTTCTTCTCAAGCCCTTGATAACAAACTTTTGGTTGGTAAACCCATCAATCTTTTAAGACATAGATTAGAAACTCATGACCCAGGTAGATGGGGTGTTAGCAACAACATCCATTCACCCAGCTCCTCCCAAGAAGTAGAGGCAGGAATATCTCTTCGCAAGGCATACATCAACGCCCAAAGCAAAGAACCCTAGATTGCATAAAGTTCCACCTCAATGCCCTCCTGTTACCTGCCTTATCTCTCTGGGATAGGGCAGAGAAGGAGCACTCTTTCCTTGTCCCTTCTGACCTTAGCTATGGAACCTCTGCTGTCTTTTCCTGACATTCTTCTTCCATCTGTATCCCTTACTGCATTTTTGCACTGCAGTTCAATGGCTCCATTGCGCCCGCAATAACACATCCACTTCTTTCAATTGCTTCTCTTGCATTGGAAAAGAGGAAAAGGCTCCATCTAATCTAGGTTAGGTTATAAAAACATTTTAGCATCGAAAATAAATTATCTAAATGTGTTGGGGTACATTCCACCTCATAGTTAAATGCTAAGGATTGCATGATGTGGATGTAAAATGTGGATGGTCAGGGAGGTTAAGAAAATAATCTCAAAGGACAGGGCCACGGGAGAGAGGATGGTGATGGTTACCATAAATGGGTTGGTGGTTCTGTGTGGCACCTGCTATCCTATGCTATCAATGTGCAGCCCCACAACAGATGAGATCCTTCAGCCAGGCTTGTGTCAAGCATGCTCTCTGGATACAACAGGACATGTTGCTTCTATTAATAAACCCAAGCCTCAGTATCCATCCACATTTGCAAAATGAGAATGATTATCCTTTTCTTTCTCCTCCTCTTCTGCTTCTCTTCTGCTTTTTGTCAGAGCTATTTCTGCACTGTTCACTTCATGGGTTAATGAGCAGATCAAGAACTGATAGTCAAGATGATAATAATAACAACAGCTGTCATTTATTGTGTGCCTTCCGTGTGCTAAACACAAATATTCCCACTTCAATCCACAAACAACCTTAGGATAAGAGAGCATCATTTTCTCCATTTTTGCATAAGAAAACTGAGAATGAGAAAGGTTAAGAAACAATCAAGGAAATAAAGCTAGCAGTGATGAGCATCTCTGAAGGCCCTTCCTTCTCTAAATTACATTGTCTTTTAATCTGTAAAGCATAGTTGGTTTGGTAATGGTTATAGTTACTAAAGACTTTTGCAACTATCATCCTGCAGTTGTAAATTCTCTTTGATGTCCTAAGAAATATGTACCAGAATATCTGGCAAAAGGCACCTAACAAGTTAGGTGTGCAACACCTCCCATGACAGGACAATGGGTGCCTTTGAAAGGGATCTGTGGATTTCTTTTGGCTTGCTTGACTTCCAACTTAGCAGTGGGATTGAAGGAGAAAAGAGGGTCCTGAATAATAATTGTCAGTTCTCCTATATTAACACTTTCTAGACATGCCATCTCTCTGATGGCAACTGTTTTGCTTAAATAGTATATAAAGTTTATATATATAGCACTTCAAAGTTTACAAAGGCATTTCATATAAATGTCTCCATTTAAACATCTATCCAGCTTGTAAGATAAGTATTATTCTTACCATTCTACAAATGAGAAAACTAATTTGTTCTGGGGCAATAAGTTGTATCCCAAAAGTCTGTAAATGTTTCCCAATTTAGAAAGATCTACCATAATTAGGGTGACTTATTATTATAATTAGGGTGTCCCAGTTTGGCTGGTTCTACCTATGCAATTCTCTCTCAGAAGTGTCCTAGTTTGAGGGATATGGTCAGCCTGCCCAAAAGCACAGAATTAAATGCAGAATTTCACTTGTAACACGGTGAGTTACACATTGGGCCATCAGGGACACAACTGTGCCTGTTTTGCATAAGAGTGATTCCTTAAGTGAGGTACATATTTTGAGCATCAATACATTTTTTTTTCACTCTCTCCACCTGGATAAGTGAAAGCTTCTCTCTTGTTCAACCAGTGTTTGATCCCAAGCACATTAGAATCACCTGGTGAGCCTTTTAAACTTAGGCTTCTTGTATCCCATCTATGGTCAATTAAACTTGAATTTCTGTGGGTGGATGGTGGGAAAGATATTTTTCAAAAGCTCTCCAGACAGAGCTTTTGACAGTCCAGCCAGAAGTGATGACTGGCAGCATATAAATAAACACTAGGTGATAATGGTGCCATATATTAGACCTGGAAAGGGTATTGCAAAGGAGAGATCGTATTTGGTGTGGGGAATGTTGCCAAGGAGGCGGATATATTCTGAGATGGCTCACGGACAGTATGGTGGCTCCACAGAGTTGAGGGGAAATATATTGGTTGCTGCCTGCTTGAATTTTATTTATTTATTTATTTATTTATTTATTTATTTATTTATTTATTTATTTATTTTATTTTTGAGATGGAGTCTCTCTGTGTTGCCCAGGCTGGAGTGCAGTGGCATGATCTTGGCTCACTACAACCTCCACCTCCCGGGTTCACACCATTCTCCTGCCTCAGCCTCCCAAGTAGCTGGGACTACAGGCTCCCACCACCACGCCCGGCTAATTTTTTGTATTTTTAGTGGAGACGGGGTTTCACCATGTTAGCCAGGATGGTCTCGATCCCCTGACCTCATGATCCACCCACCTTGGCCTCCCAAAGTGCTGGGATTACAGGCGTGAGCCACTGTGCCCGGCCTGCCTGCTCTAAATTTCGAAACTCCTGTGTTTATCTTGACCTAATGAAGTGTGCTGTTGTTTAAAATATACTGTGTTCTATTGAACTGATATTGAGTCTGGTCTCCCATTCCAATATTTTTTTCTCTGTAACTTTATTTGGATCTGTTGCAACTTCTTGCTGTGTGTGTGTGTGTGTGTGTGTGTGTGTGTATCAGGGAGTTACAATGAGGGTATACTTAGAATTGTTGGCTAAAAAGGTTGTGTATAAAAATAAAATGTATCTGTGAGCATCATGTTTTCTAAGAGATAAAACCTTTTATTATGTTACTTGTTTCAGAATATGCTTTCTGAGAAGGTAGAAAAGAAGTATCTCATTTTGCAGAGAAAGACCTGGAGTCCCAGAGATGTGAGGTGGTCAGCTGCGAGCCATGCCATGAATCCACACAGCCCCTGAGTTAGTGGTGAATATCTCTAATCATTCATATAATGCTCTGTGAAAATTCAGGCATGGTGAAAAAGAAGTTTCACTGTTTTTCCAATTTATGAAAGTATTTTTAGAGTATTATTAAATCTATTTTATGGTTATTTATTGCAATAAATGTTTATTTTCCTTTGAAATGCACTTAATCATACCTTAATCTCCTTGCTATAATTTTTCCATGGAAAGAAAATAACATTTCAGTTAATGTAATTTCAATATGCTGGGATCTCAGTCTCCTGTTTCAGGTGCCCCGGGATGCAGGAGACCAGGCCAGGGACATGTTCCTTCCTGGTACACATCACCACAGTTTAGAATCGTCGAATTCTTTGCTGAAAACTCCAAGTAACTTAAATTCTTTCCTCTTAGGTTTTTTTTTTTTTTTTTCCCCTGGGCAAATGCTTTTTAGTCAATCCTAGGATTCTAAGAGGTCATTTTTCAAGTTTCCTTAAGCTGTAACCCTCTCCAAACCCCACTTTTAACTCTAATTCTTCAATTTCTCATCCCTCTTCCCTGGTGATTTGCCGTCTTTTTCTCTGGGGAGAGGACACACATACAGAAATGAGCAAAGAGCTTTAAATACTAGCTGCCCAAGAGATGCTTAGCCTCCTGTTCCAGCCACTGGAGCTAAGGGGTGGAGGAACGTGATGTCACAGGCAGGGATGCTCACTAGTCTTCAAGCAGTCCCCTAAGGTAAGGCTGGAGGAAGGAGGTGGCAAAGAGGGCTCCTGAGTTCCTTCATTTGATGGCACTGATCATATAGGTACAGGTGGAGCAGTAAGCTCAGAGCCATTCCTTAGACCTAGAGTCTGGCCTTTTCACCTATATAAAATAATACTATGTAATATTATTTCAAGTAGAGGTAGGAAAATAACCCTTAGGAATTAGCACCCTGAACCTGGTGGGCCAGCAGAAATAAAAGTTAATTCCAAACACAGACCTTAACTACCACAATTCTGCCCATGTTTCCCTCCAGGGATCTTTGATCTCAGGCTGAATGGAGGAAGAAGAGCTTTTCTAGTAGATGCCTGTCACAGAGATCTGACGAGGTCAATGTAAATGAGTCCGCAGAAGCTCGATAGCCTATAGAAGTCCTTGAAAATCCCGAATGGCACGAGAGGCTGAAAAACTAGTTCAGCTGCTGATATCTTCAAGAAGTTAAATATAACCTAAAGAAATTATTTGTCACAGAAGAAAATTGGTTTTAAAAATTGTAAAGGGGAGGAGAGTGGAGATTCAAGCCTAGAGAGGAAGATTGAAAAACAAGAAAGTAATCCTGAAGTCAACCGTAAAATGTTTCCTGTGTCTCACCTGGTAAATCCACATGGACTTCCTGAAAGAGGAAGGCTAGACAGTTACTTCTGAGTTGCCTTTCAAATGATAAGGAGGGTCCTTGAGTAAACAGGAAATGAAAGACTCTAGAGAGCAGCTGAGGAAGGATGCAGAAGTGAAAAGGAGAGAGGAGCCATCGGCACCCCAGATTTAATTTGATGGAGAATTTTCTCTATTTGATTCTGTGTGTGCCTGTCTTTATTAGACTGCTTGCCTTTCAAGGCCTGGGACTATGCCTCATTCACCTTCATATTCTAATATAATGCAAGCTTAGGAAATTATTGTTTAAATACATACATTGAGACATAAATGGATGGGAGTAAGAATGAAGGCATAAGCGGTGGTGTTTAGCAGCAGCCTTGACTGTGAGCTTAAGACTGTTTTTTGTGACCTGTCATCTTCCTTTGCGCAACAACACAGCTCATGATGATGTTCCAGAGCATTTTGCCACCAGAAAATGAGGCTTGCTTTTGGTCTTTTGAAGGAAGACTGCAGTGAACAGTTAAATTGACTTTAAATTTAGCAGCATTGGGCAAGAATAGAAATGTTCTAATCCTGTCTCCTCCTACGGAATGTGAATTGTGGTCAAAGGAATATGTTTTTGCCTTCTGTGATTGAGATCAAATTTCACAGGCCAGACAGGGCGTAGGGAGCCAGGCTGCACAGCCACTCTCCCTGGTAAACAGTGTCACACCTCCCTTGGACAGCCCAGGGTACCATGTGTGCCCTGGCGTTAGAGACACCTCACCAAGGCTTGTCTGCTCTCCCTGCCTTGTTTCTCAGCCCAGTGTTCATGTGGAGTTTGGCTTCCTCTTCTTAGAACTGGGAAAGGCAACGCTGTGCAGGTGTGAGAGGTACATACACATGCGCCCAGAAGATGCTGCCCCAGAAAAACAATACGCAGGGCCCGTATTTGACTCAGAGCTTAAGGTCTTTTCATTAGAAAATAAGATCACTAGCTCTAAAATTGCCACTGGGAAAGACTGGGTTGGCTTAGCAGGGCAATGCTAGCTGATGGGCAGCTGTGTTCTATAAAGTAGATGAGGGAAGATGACAGAATGGCATGTCTATGGGCAGAAAGCAGAAGGGAAATCGGCCTCCCTTCGTAGGCCACTAAGGACAGGGTTATCTAGTGGCCTGCTGGATTTGACACTATCTGCCTGCCACCTCTGAGCTCAGCATTTTTGCTTTGACATACGTGGGTCATTCTATCCATTAAGCTTCAGCAATTCCATATCACACATGCTTATTGGCACAGAATCTTAGGGAGAAAAGAGATTTTACTTTGGAAGGAAATACTATGGATTCTTCAGTCATTCAGAGACCTCTGCTCCTCCCTTATGAGTGCTCTCAATGTAAAGGTATAATGACTGGCTAACTAAATGCTTTGGGAATATAGGAATGAGGATACATATCTAGAAAAGTGGGTTTTAGAAGAAGAAAAGAGAGGATAATAAAAACAAGAAGTTTAAGAAAGTGCAAAAATAAAATTTAACTTATGTATGTCAATTGTGATGAACTGGAATTATGCATTCCATGGAACAAGTCGACACAATCAGAGAAGAATTCTTCACTAATTTCCCCTTTATTTATCTATGTCATAATCCATATATTAGGGAAGACACAACCTCTACTTTTTAAAAGTCACAAATATTAAGCCTATAAAAAATATCTTATCAAAGTTTATCTCAAATTTATACAGGAAAACAAAGGTTCATTCCAGCCCACCTAGCTTGTTTTGATGGTTTATTAAGTAGTATTTAAGCAAATTGAGTCTTACATTATCTGGCCAGAAGTTTTTTTTCTTGCCTCTGTATTATTAAACAACACTTACTGAGAATGTTCATCAGATGTCCAGATTAATCTTGACAGTGAAGAATACATGAACTCTATATGCAATCTTAAAAAGGAGTTAATATAATATGCTAGTTTTCTCTTTTGTGTCCACTCCTCAAAAGTTTTGATTGTTATTAGGTTAGGCTCATCCTTTATTAGTTGCCTTTTGTTAAGATTTCTTAGTTTGCAAAAATTATTGGATTTGTATTGATTTAACTGAAGGAGCATTTGAAAACTATCTCTCATAGTTCATCATGAGAACTGAATTGTTCCTCCTCTTTTTGAGTTTCTTCTCTTTACTACATATTTTTCCCCAACCAGTTATTTTTGTTGTTGTTATTTGCTTCTTAATAATTCTGTGAGGCTTATTTTTAGAATATTTTATAAATCTGTCTATCTTTAAGAATGGCAAACTATGAAAATTGATGCATTTAATATTTGCTAACACATTTCTATTCCATTGTCAATGAAAAGACTGTGCTTGCTTGGATCAAGAATTAGCCAAAATTTGGAACTCTCAGAAAGCTATTTATTTATTCCAGAACAAAGCATTTGGTTTGTACTACCATCAAAATATTCTAAGTGGCTAGTTACACTGGTAAAAAAATAACATATCTCTTTTGTTCAGGCCTTCAGAATTTTAACATCACACAAAATCAATAAAGCTCTTAAATGTAAATCTATGAAGATGAGACACACTGATTTCTTGGCTGTTTTTACTGAGTTGAGTGAAAAAAGCTTTGAACCCCAAACAGAATTTTATTTTCTCTGTCAATAAGAACAATATACTTCCATGGACAAGTGTGTCATCTATGGAAGCATTTCAGATGTCTGTGTTGCAGATGCAGAAGGTATCTCTTGGGATTTCCCTGCACTACATCACATACTAGACTATCTATTGTAAGAAAAGATGGTTGGGTCAATTACAGGAGTTGTCTTTGGAATCAATTCCAAGTGCTCCAGAAACTTACATCTATAGGTCCGACTTAATGTAATCCATAATTGTCCCATGCTATTTTTTTTTTAAATGTGGCTGATATACATACTCCTAGAAAAAGGTCACATAATTAGAATTATTTAAGTATTTAATTTACAGGGAAATCTGGGGCTCAAAGTAGTCAGGAGATGCTGCCTAAGGCCATTCTAGTAAGTATGATAACGGTTTGTAAAATCACCATCAGCTACATCGTCATTTGAAAACAGATTTAAGAAATATATATACATATATATACCGAAAGCACTCCACTAAAGGAAAGCAGACCAAGACTAGTAATATTAATCCCCTGTCATCCAGTTGGCTGGCCTACCTGCTACAGAAGCTGAGGCCCGGCCTGCCAATGGGCTTCAGCCCGTGGGGATCTGTGACTGTACCATGACTCACTGGCCCTGCAAAAGCCAAACTGGCTCCTTCGTCTTTGTCCAGAGTCCTCATTTCAAGGTCTTGGCCTCTCTTGGTTCTTTACCAAGGTAAAAGGCAGCAATAAGCATGAAGAGTCAGACAAAAAAACACCAAGCTATAACCATCTATTTAATATCGAAATTAAAGACTCACTAAAAAATTCAGTAAGCAATTTGGGGGAAAATTGGCAGGAGAAGGTACATGACCAAAGAAAGGTGTTTTCAAATAGAAGTTATAGAGTTTATTTTAATATGATCTCAACGATCTTCACATAATTTAACAGGATGTTTTATTCTAATTAGTTTAATCGAGCTCTATTTTTTAGCAGTTTCTTAAAACTGAGAATTAACGAGCAAGAAAATAAAGTCTGCTCAAGTCTTTGGAACTTAGGCAATTCTTTCTTTCAAACTAGACAGAAAAAATTGTTTAGAACAATATAAATGAGGATTTGGGGAATCTTTTTGTCTTCCTATGTTCCTTTATAACGGAAGTCTCTAACCCCCAGGCCGTACTGGTCTGTGGCCTGTCAGGAACTAGGCTGCACAGCAGCAGGGAGCAGCAGGGCAGGCATGTCAGTGAACCTTCATCTATATTTACAGCTACCCCACATCACTCACATTACTGCCTGAGCTCTGCCTCTTGTCAGGTCAGCAGCAGCATTAGACTCTCACAGAAGCATGAACCCTATTGTGAACTGTGCATGCGAGGGATCTAGGTTATGGGTTCCTTATGAAAATCTAATGCCTGATGATCTGTCACCGTGTATCATCACCCCTCAATGAGACCATCTAGTCACAGGAAAACAAGCTCAGGGCTCCCACTGATCCTATATTATGGTGAATTGTATAATTATTTCATTATATGTGACAATGTAATAATAATAGAAATAAAGTGTACAGTTAATGTGCTTGAATTATCCTGAAACCATCCCTGGCTGCCCTGGAAAAATTGTCTTCTGCGAAACTGGTCTCTGGTGCCAAAAAGTTTGGGGATCACTGCTTTATAAGACCTTTCGCTTACAAGAAGAGCCCAGTAAGTGTCTTTTTTGTGGACATTAAAAAAGTTTTATTTGTAGAAAATACTTTGTGTGAAGCGTAAGGAGAAATCTCTATTCTCTCAAGAGCTTATTGGGGAAATAGATATGTGTAGTAATAAGGAGTTAATATCAGCAGGGGTCAGAGCAGGAGTGTAAAGGAGGGTTCTATATGAGTTTGTCTAGAACCAACTTGCAGAATGATCCACTTTCCAAATGACCATTTCAAAAGTAAATAGAATTTACTTTTTTTCTAACTTTCACAGTTAGTTTTATTTTACTTTCTTCACTGTCATTTTAGGAATGTTTTATTTCTCTTTCCCAACTCTCTGTTGTAGCTGAATAATGAGGTGGAGAGAGAGAGAAGTAAAATTGAAGGGTGTATGAGTGTAAAGTTTTGAATATAAGTAATTGACATTAATAACTTCTTCATTAAGTTGTTCATATTTTTAGAACCTATATTCCCAAGAATTTTCATGTTCAAGAACATGTTCCAAAAATATACTCTTAGTGAATATGTCATGGGTATACTTGTCAAATAAAGATAGATCCTGGGGGCCATGCTCCAAATTAAGTCAATCAGAGTTCTTCTCTGGGAAAGATGCACAGATAGCTTCTGAGCTGAGAGACTGTAAATCTGGGATTGACAAAAGCCATTTCTCTTTTATGTCTAGAGACTAAAGCCAAACAGGAATAGACAGAAATGGATAAGGGATGGTGAGAGAGAGTCCTTAAGGAAATGAATTTGAGATCCTGGTTCTAGTAGTTAGTATTTACTTTGATCCTTTGAGTTGATAAGTTCTGGGAAGGGTCTGAGATTTTTACTTTGCTTGCAAACTAACAAGTGAACTTGCCACAGTTTCATGGATGCTGGTTGAAGACATGAAACTTGGCTCAGAGACAAAGGTTGTTATTACAACAATAGCAGTAGCCAGGGTGCCAGTGCCTCCAGTCCCATTTCCCAAATGGTGATGTAAAGAGGACCAAGAGACACTTGGACTCACAGTGAGTTCCATTACTGAGGAGGAACCCTGAGTTTAGGAAATCCAGATTTTTATAATGGGCAGTAATCCTGCCCATTATAAGCCTTTCTCTACTCAAGTGACTGTTCCCTATACAAACAGTCATTGCCTCTACTCACAAAAAATTCACAAACCTGAGAGAACCACAAAGCATTGTCTCACATCAGAGCTGTGGCTATATTCTTTTCAGTTTGGCAGGTAGATCTTCCTTAAGCTGGCTGAGCTGTGTTTATGTCACTGCCATCAAGAATCCTAACCAACACATGCTGTGGCATTAGGTCTTCCCTTTGGAGTGCTCCCTCATTATGAAAGCAGAGTGATATAGGTTCATTGTAGAGTTTTTTGGGGAAAAAGTATATGACAAGCAACCACTTTTAACTTATGTGGGGGAAAGTACCTGCGTCTAAGTTTCCGATCTCTTCTTGCCTCCCAGCACCTGACGACACTCCTCATAATCCTTTTCAGATGGAATGACAAAACACATATTTTAGGTTATATATTGTAAGAGGTAACAGCTTTTGTTCTCAGCTGACCAGTTTTTATAAACAGAAGATTAAGAAATTGCTGATAGTGTTAGCTAGGATCCCCTGCCCTCAACTTCCAACTGACTTGCCTTCCTTCTTATGAGTTTCTACTCATAAGACCTTGCCCTAAGTTTACTGCTAAATAATATCAATAATATATCATCTGTCATGATTTAAGACAAATATCCTGCCAAAGTGTTTATACTAATACGAAATGCTCTAAGAAATTCTATAAGAAATTCACAAAGCTCTTAGGAAGGAATCACAAAGTGATTATGGAACTAATGATGGAACTTGAGATATCATAAGAAGTGCCAGGGAGATACTTAAGAATTAGAGAAAGCTGCTAAGCATTACCTACATCATACCATATCAGGTGGTTGCTTTAAAGCCATCAGAAATGGTTAATCCCTTAGGGAAAAGAGGTCCTACTTCTGTTCCTGGTGACTACACCATGTGCTCTTGAGTCTCTGATCGTATCTATATTTCATGTGTCTAACACAGTAGCTGACACACAAAGTGTTCTCAGTAACCATGTGTTTAATCAATAAATTAAGACTCTGCAAACAAACTTCCTAAAATAATGTGATCACTCACCCACCTTCTCAGGAAACTGCACAAATTCACATGGACAACCACTCACAAATAAAATCATCAGGCTCGAATTATTGTTCATGCAAATGGTCGTTTAAAAGAAAAAAAGGCTAAAAAAGAATTTGCTTACAGGGAGACTTTTCTCACTTCCAATAGGATTTCCTAGCAACAAACAGGGGTCCCTTTCCCTTCATTTGTGTGTGGTTGTGCACGCTGTGTTTGCAGTGATGGGGAGGTGGGGGATTGGAAAGTGTGGCTCATCCTCTCTCTAGAGGCAGCTGCTTTCTCCATTAGCGGCTGGTGGCAGACTTCTTCATATCCCTCTGCAGTGGAAGGGCAAGCAGCTGGAATGTCAAGCCCAGACTTAGTCTGAGAAAATAAACTCCCATCTAAGGACAGATGTGAGGTTACTAGTCCTTAACTGCCCTGGAAACATCATTTCACTCTGTGTTTGCCTTTGTATTGGAAAATGTGGGGAATATATATGTCAACTGTTGTTTGCTGTGGGCATTTTTCTTCCTCTTCTCTACTGAAACCAAGTGTAGCCAGGTCAAAGAGAGAAAGCTACCAGTGAATTCTATAGATAATTCATTAAAAGTGTGAGTTTAGCTATACTGTGGATAATAACAGTCAGGTTTTTCACTGTGAGAAAAGCAAATTAAAATTAGGAAAGGAGTAAGGCTAGAATAAATCCTATGGTACTGGATTGAACTTGAAGGTCTCAGTATGAATTCTTGATTTTATATATGGAAATAGATATACATATAGTTATTGATACAACTATATAGTATTTTTTCTAGATATGTTTATTAAGATAGCCTAGCAGCAAAAATCAGTATACCTAATGCCCATATTTTTGTTTCTATACATCATTTCTCAATAAAAAGAACCAGAGGTCCTTGGAGAAATGTTTGATTCCAGGGTTGTGACATGGAAAGTATATCATGAGCCTGGAACAATGTATTGTGTCAGAAATAAGGACGAACTGAAAGGATAATGGGGAAATGTCAGAAGAACCTAGAAGCCGATTTGCAGGGGCTCTCACTGGCCAAATCTGGGACAATTTGAGCAATAAAATGAGACACACACAGAGAAACAATCTTGAGAGAAAGAAAGAAGAGAGAAAATATTAAAACAAGTGTGGTAAAATGTTAACATGTGAGCAATCTGGTTGAAGGGTGTATGGAAATTTTTGGCATTATTTTTGCAACTTTTTTTAGCATGAAATGATTTCAAAATAAAAAATTAAACACATGTAAAAACAGCGGTGGGGGAGTGAGATAAATGAAACAAGATGGACAAAATATTGATAATTAGGGTATGAAGTATTTGGGAAGTTATTCTATTATATTCCCTACTATTATGCATGATTGAGTCTTGTTCCTAATGAAAAGTAAAAGTAATTTTTTAAAACACTCATGCAATTTTAGTTTAAGAAGATCTCTTATTTCTAGCCTTATGGCATAACCAGCCCTTGTGCATGACTCATGGCAGTCACAACAACCTGTTTTCTCTGCTTCTTAAGTTGTCCTTCCACTGCAGTCTATCCCATCATTACCAACCAGAAAACTAGTACCTTTGTCCTTAAAAAGTATACATAAAACACATACCTTTTAATGTTTGATCCCTTCTCTAGCTCATAAATCTTTTACTCACTTCCCATGCCAACAAGAGAAACTTTGAGCTTTCATTTCTAAGCTATTATTAGGTTCTGACCTATTTTTGCAACCTCATCTTCCAAATTCCTGACATGAATATTATTCTTCATTGAACAGTTTTTTCTTTGTCCTGTCCCAAAGGTTATTTCGGTATTCTCACCTCTTCACCTCTGTGTTAGCTGGTCTGAAAATATGTCTATAACCCTCCTTTAAAATAAAATCTTTACTATCCTTTCTGATGGCTGGTAGGAATGATGGGGTTAGGGGTTGTTTCAAAGGGTTGGGCTATAATCATTCCCCCTCCAGAACTGGCTGTTTCTTTTGCAGAATTTCAGCCTGGGAATGGGCTCTTGAGGCTGCTAGAGTTCCTGGTAGGAAGTAAACTAGATTGGCTGGTGGCTGTATATATTTTCTCATCACTAATGTGTGTGTGTGTGTGGTGAGTCTTCAGGAAATTTCACTAACTCGAAACATCTCATATATTCTTCCCCTATTCCCTTAATCTTTACTAAACATTGGTCTGGTTCTCCCAATTCTTTTCAAAGAGTCTTAGACATATTATGTCATTGGTTAGATTGCCATTGTCAGCATGTAAATTTGTGGGGAGGACGCCCTCTCCCTCCTTTATCTAATATCCTATGATGCATTCCTTATATCTTTGGCAATAATCAGAATTATATAGAAGTTTATGTTTGATAGCCAAATCATCTATGGTAGTGATTTTCACATGTCTCAGAGCAAGTGTTTATACAAATAGGTGTTTAAATATTTACTAACTGATCTGCAGAAATGAGATTGTTTATTCATAAATGCTCTGATCACATTGCTCTAATGCAAGAGAACTTGGACAACTTGAAAGTAATTAAGTAAAAGGAAAAATATAGAAACCTGGTTAGAAACTCATTTATCTCTTTCCACATTGTTGACAACTTGCAAATGCCTGAACACCATGCTTTTTACAGGATCTCAATACTTACTTTCCAGTCACCTCTATATTTCAGTTACTGTTAAACCATGTCCAAAGTATGTGGATTCTACAGCTGGGTTTTAATAACTTTAAACTCCTCCACGTCCCATTCCATGATACATTTTGTAGGTAAGCTTACCCAACTGCCAACTGGTCAATCTCTTTACATGCTTAGCCTATCACCCATGGTCACCTTTTAAGAGCTTCATGGAAGTCTTCTAAATTCTGATCATGATTTGTTTTGAATTCTTATGGAACACTTATTCTCTCATAAGGACAATGGTGTTGTTCTATTCCAGTCTCTTATGCTACATTATCTTAGAATGCCACAGTGATAATAACGAGTACTCATATATGCTTGCTATGTGCCACAGCCTATTCTAAATGCTTTACTTGAATCAATGCATTTAAGTCCATTTTCATTTTCTTAGTCTTTCATCTGACTATCCTCTGAGATAAAACTCCTCAGAAATATTTTGGCCAGTCCTGTGACACTCATTTGCCAGAAAGCACAAGCTAGAATTGGAAATATAAAGAGCCAAGACTGTGGTTTGGTATGGCAGTCACTGGCGATTAAAAAAAGAAAAAAAAATTAAAGAAATGCTATTTCTATCATAAAAAACAATCTTTTCTAAAGTTCCAAAGAGAAAAACAATTATGACACTCCCAAATACTTTGGTGGTTGGAAAGTAGAAAGTAGAAAATGGCTTTTAAAAAATGGGCAAAATACATCTTGCAGCCATATTACCAGTGGCTTTCAATGGAAAGAATGACAGGCCAACCTGGGTACAGGGCTAGCATTTCATCTCAAAACCCTTTTTAATTCTGTGGTCACAAAACAGTTCCAGAAAAAGCATCCTCAGAACCTGGTCTAATGCTAAATAAATACTGCACATTTTATGGTTTCAGATCTAGGGCCCGGGAAACACAAGATTAAGCAATGGCAGAAATCTTGTGGGCTGGAAGCTCTGGATTCATTAACTGCACATGCCAGGCCATAGCTCCCAGTGTCCGCCATTAAAAGACATGATTAATGGTAGGTAGAGTCCTCTTAGAACTGCTCTCCTCTGTGGCCTCTCAAGACTCTCTTTCCCAATCATCGAGGCCTTTGTCTTTATTTTCTCCCTACAGCTCCTGGCCTGTATCCACTTCCTCCACGTCCTTCATATCCTAAAAAAGGTGGGATTGAGTCCTCTGCTTTCTTAGCAAATATACAAATTCCACACAAGTATGGAAACCTTCATTGATAATTTCTACTAACCGTCCTATGCAAGTGACTTTCAAATCATCATTTCAACCCCAAATTCTCTCACAAGCTCTAGTCCTATTGTCTAAAAGAAATTGGACCTTTGCTCTTGAATTGCATTAAATCACCCTAAGTCATGAAAACAATGGGTACCATTTCTTCTACCATGAAGCAGGAATTATACTAAGCACTTTGTTTTTCTTCTCATGACTGCTTTTGTTTCATTAATGGATGTTTTCACTACAAGGGCATACTTGACTTTTAAATGTGAGAAAGTTATACGAAAAAAAACAAATGTTTATTTGAAAATTTGCTCTGTTCCACAAACTACTTTGACATTAAAAGATCTTTATACACTGTCACTAATCATAGAAACCTAACATGATTATTAACTCATTTGCCTGTTGTCAGTGCTGTGACTTATCTGAGCCCTGGTGACAGTCCAGCTCTTGTTGTCTCTCTGAGACTGGGGTTTCTGCAAGTGGTAAAATGGAAAGAAGTTTCTCTCCAGAAGTCTGGAAGCAAAGGAGGTAGCATGTTGGGAAACTAGACATTTCTAGGGGTAGGAGTTATGGTACTATGGAGAATAGGAGATTTTTCATTGTCTTCTCCAGGAATCATCCATTAGGATGAGGTAGTCCTGGCTGGCAGTGTTTGTTACCTTGAGGGTAGCCAGTGTTAGCAGAACCATTGGCCTCTTCAGGGTTGTGTCTAGTAATCATGATATGAAATTCTGCCCTGTTTTGAAGGAGAGGCGCTTATCTTGGCCAGCTGTCTGCCTTCCTCAGGTGAATATGAAGTCCATGGTCTTTGTTTTAGGTTCTTCTATAGAGGGAGGAAGCTGGCCTCATCGGTCAGAGTCTGCTGTCTCTCACCTAAACAAAAGAACCCAGGAAAGCCCCACCCCTGCTCATTCAGTATGCCATGTCCCTTTATTTTCTTTTCTACCCAAAGAGACACTGTCAGCGCACATGGCTAGATTATCAACACTGTTTCATAGCTAGTCTTCCTAACCTCAACCTCCTCCCCATTCTACATCACTTTATATGCCAAAGTCAGATATCTCTCTTTTCTTCACTCCAGTTCACATCCTAAAATTTTTCAAAGGCTTCTCATTCAGAAAAGCACAAATTCTTAATCTAGCATCATTTTTAATCTTCTCCAAAGCACTCTATTTAAACAATTATTTTCCTACCTTTGTTTTAGCCACAGTGGTGAACTCATTACTTTCAGATATGCAATGTCCACCCTGCCTCCCCTACTGCCTACTTGAGGTGCTAGTGAGAATGAAAGAATGTGCAGGAAAACACCTAGCATGTTCTGCCATACTGAGCCCTGTGAAATGGGTAATTCACTTGAACTTCACACCTCATTCAATGAGGGTGAGGCTCAGTTATTCAACAAGACTTTAGAGTGGAGCCTGGTAGCATGCACCTGTAGTCTCAGCTGCTCAGGAGGCTGAAGCAGATTGCTTGAGATCAGGAGTTTGAAGCAGCCTGGGTGATATAGCAAGACCCCATCTCAAAAAACAAAAATTTAAAAAATTGCATAAGCCTTCAGGATGGCCATTTTCTTTGCATAACCATCTTGAGTTTCCCCACCTCTGCACTGGGGAGAGATGAGAGCTGATTAAACTGCTCACCAAGCTTCTTCTTTGCCATTTTAGCTGGTCCATTCTATTGTCAAATGTAGATGATCTATAGCATCAAATTCTCAGGGCTGCAACCATCACATGTAAGGGTGCAATTGTATCCTTCAGACTTGAGTTTTCCCACCAGGACTTAGAGATGAGGAAAAGTTTGGTTGCTTTTATTTAGTATTAAGAATTCTCATTTGCACTTGTGCTTTGAAATGGCTTGCAGGACCTTCTGGTGCAGACCCAGTGGCTCATGGGCATCCTAATCATGGGCTGTTTCTAGTCTCTGTTCCTGTATCCTTAGGCACATAGATACAGAGCCAGCCCCATCCTAAATCCTGGATGTTCAATACTGGCCTTTTCACTATCATCGCTAGATGGATTTTGATCCAAATATGCTGCAAGAGCAGTTATTTTCCTTAAATTGCACAGTAGATACAGGGGCCAAATGAGGAGAACAGATCACTATAAATCTTGTTCATTACGTTGAGCTTCTCCCTCCTGTGGTTCATGATGAATTCCAAGGCCCAACTAGTTGATAGAGTTTCAAGAAAAATCATGCACTGGTATTTTTATTCATGGAAAATAGACACCCCAGGCTGGTCTGAAATTACAAAGTCCTTTGTCTGAAGCTATGCTAGATTTGAGTAAAGGGACCACTGGTCCACCACCCCAGGCCCAATTTGCTTTCACCTCTAGCCCTTGTAGGAATGGCCTTCAGCATCTCTCAAGAGTCTGGTTTAGATAGTAAGAATTGTAAGCAAGGCTGTGGTTTCATAGGACATTAGAATTGGAAGGAATTATAAAATTTACCTTACCATGTATGGTATTTTTCAGCTGTATATTCCAATTGTTATGATTAATATTACACAGGAGGGAAATGGAGGCTCAGGCCGCCAATTCTGAGTACTTAAGGTGTTTTAGAACTGTAGTCAAACATTTGCATTCATTCTCTCCTTAGAGCCTAATTATCCTATGAGAATGAGAGATGGGGAAACTAAGAGATTAGGTAAAATTACCCAGAGGTTACAGCTCTTGTATGTGATAGCATCCAGATTTGCATCTGTTCTCTTTTCCAGCCACTCCTTGAAAGTGGTGGCACTAGTGGGTTGCAGGGCTGGGCCTCTCACACTGGTCTTCTCCTTCCAAGTTCAGGGTTTGCTCCACTGAAGAGGTCAACCATGTCTGTTATTCCAAACTTCAAAATATACCCAAAGAGTGACACATATGTAAATGCATGAGGCACCTTCTACACCTCTTCTGACACCTTTCTGGCCTCTTCATCTAAAAATATTTAGTGGGTTCAACTGCCAAATCCTTGTTACACAGTGACAGGCTATAGGCTGTTTATCACAAATTCATGCCTAATTTACTAAGTGCTTATATATCCCCAAGGTTACTCAGGCGCATACTAGGAAAGAGAGCCTCTTGCTTGATGTTGCTATTTTCATATAATGAGCTTTTCCCCTTAGAACAAATCTATTTGGATCAGGCAGCAGAAAGTGAAGGAAGTAAAAGCCCCGCAGGGTGGAAAGTCCTACCAGGCTCTGGGGCAAGACTAAAAGGGAGCCAAGCGTTGTTTTCAGCTTCCTTAGGTTTTTCCTTTATCAGATAACAAGCTACTTCTCACACACTTCAAGTCAGAATTGCTGCTAATTCCTCTCCAAATCAATACAAAACTATAAATAACTGATAACAGCTTTATGTGTATTTCTCCTAAATATCATGGACTCCATCCAGAGTCAGAGAATTTGTAGTTCAAAATCCTTAGTCCACCACTTACTGAGTATTTTCAAGACTCAATATCTTCATTCTAGAAGTGGGGATAGTATCTCCCTAAAAAGTGGTGAGAATTAAATGAGTAGCAAGTACAAATTCTAACAGACTTAGAATAGGTGCTGGCACAAAGTAAATATTCAAATGTTAGTTCCCTCCAACCCCACTTTTATTCCTGTCTCAGAGATATTTACATAGTACAGACAGTCCCTAACTTATGATGGCTCGACTTGGGATTTTTCAACTTAACCATAGTGCAAAAGTCATACCCATTCACTAGGCTTCTCGACTTACGTGGGGTTACCTCTAGAAAGAGTTATACATTGAAAATATCATAATGGTTTTATCAGGACATAACCCCACTGTAAGTCAAGGAGCACCCGTAGTCATAATCTTAAGCAACAGAAGTAAAGCTCTGATGGTTGGTTTCAGTAGTCATTTATGTGGGGAGCCACAATACTCCTGCAATCCTACAGCACAGATGTTTACTTCCTCTATGCACACATAAGACCAGCCAGGCTATCACTCTTAGCGCTGCACCAGGCTTTCTGTACCTTATTCCTCTTCCTCATGTGTGGGTTGCCCTACACTCACCTGAGAATGAGATAGTGAGAAGAAACAGAGCCAGGCCAACCTCTCTCTTTAGATCCATGTAGTGGCAAAAGGATCATATAAGACCCCAATGCTCCAGACAACCAAGAGAAGATCATCTTTAGGTTCCCTTCCCAGTATGCTTGCCTCTCTGGATGACCATGTATGACATGTACCGGCCTCTTTTAACCAGGGAAAGATCATGAGCAGAAACAGAAGCAAGCAGTCAGTACTCACAGCACATCACAAAGCACATTTAACATGTTTCTGCTTTTGATTTTTAAGAACTGGTGAGAAAAGAAATTTTACTTCTTTTATTCTGTTCCATTACAATAACCACTTTGCTAACATACTTTTAGAAGTTTCATTTGAAGTCCAGGATACTTCCTGAATGATGAGAATCCAGATATATTGTGCTTGGTTTTCTAAAATTCACCCAGAATAGGATTAGTGGGTCACAAATACCTAGAGGTGATGCTGTGGTAAGTTAAAAAAAAAAAAAAACTTGGGGAGGGAAGCAAGTGCCACCGTCACAGGTAAAGTTTGTTTATGCTTTGAATATCACAAACTTTCAATAAACTTGAGCCCATAATGGGGTTTAAAGTAAATTCAAGTCAATGTGCAGAATCAACCAACAGAAAGAATAGAAGCAGCTTCAATAAAGTACCGTGCTGAGTTAGCAGGATTTGGAAATTTCTTGTCAGTTATAATTTTTCAACACAAACATCCCATCCCAGCTGTTTATTTACAAGTGTTTTTGAGGTGACACAGATGAAAGGGTCAGAGGCAAAAGGCTGGAGGGGTAAGTAATCTCGAATTCCTTAAATAATTTCTTCTTCCCATAAGAAACAGTTGACTAGGAGAAATAGTGTTTTCTATCACAACTGCAGGTAAAACTGGATCTCATTCATTGCAGGTAGTTCCAATCCAGGACAAAAATCCAACACAGAAACAGTTTCAAAAGGTACATTACTGGGTCTGACATAAGTCTGGCCTTGTGGCCTGACCTCACCAATCTGGCCATACACGACTCTTTTGTTCTTTATAGTAGCTGCCAAAGCAATGTGAGGTTAGCGAGGTTACCTCTTAAAAGAAAAGTGAGTCTCATGCCAAGATCTGCCACTATATAGGTATCTGTTAGCTAGATGTTTATTATGAACAAATAAAGAGTTCATAAACCTGTTCTGGAAGCTTGCCAACCTTAAAAAAAATAGGGGAAACCTCATCTCTTCCCTCAAAGTAGCTACTTCTCTAACTCTTTCCATGATTCCTATGTCTGAGGTCAGCAAGGAGAGGACCATGCAGCTTCACAAGGCTACAGTTTCCCTTTGACTCCTTGAAAGTGAATGACAGCATCCAGCTGAAAGACAGAGAACTGACTTATCCTGTTACCAGAAGGAAGAATGCAGAAGAGACCAACAGAATACCTGCTCTGGGAAAATATACACACAGGGAAATGGTGTTTTAGCAGGGACATGCAAGAAAAGAGAAAAAAAGGCAAAGCAAGGAAGTACTTTACATGGCAACTAGCCTACTAAACGTTTCCTTTTATCGGCCGGGTGCAGTGGCTCACACCTGTCATCCCAGCACTTTGGGAGGCCGAGGCAGGCGATCATCTGAGGATGGGAGTTTGAGACCAGCCTGACCAACATGGAGAAACCATGTCTCTACTAAAAATACAAAAATTAGCCGGGCGTGGTGGTGCATGTCTGTAATCCCAGCTACTCGGGAGACTGAGGCAGGAGAATCACTTGAACCCAGGAGGCGGAGGTTGTGGTGAGCTGAGATCGGGCCACTGTACTCCAGCCTGGGCAACAAGAGCGAAACTCCGTCTCAAACAAACAAACAAAAAACAAAAACATTTCCCTTTATCATATTGTTTTCATTTTTTATGTTTTATATCCTGGTTCCATCAGTTGGAGCAGCTTTTAAGTCCAGCCATGTACTAATTCCCTGGGAAACTGTCAAAAATATCAGTGCCCACACGCACTTTCAGAGATTCTGAGTTATTTGGTGTGGGTGAGGGTAGGATCTGGGCATCAGTCTCTTTTAGAAACTCTCCAGGTGATGCTTATGTGGAGCCACAGTAGAGAAGCACAGAGCTAGGTGATGGCTCCATTAGCGTGAGGAAATTGCTCTGTTTCATGGGAAAAGACCAGAATGCCTGTCCTTCTGAAGCCTTTCTAGAGTTTCTTTCTGATGCTGTTTTCTCAGCTATTTATAAATATTCCCAAATATGCAACACCTGCACTCTTGTATGTTTACAGGTTACTTTCCAAGACCCTAGAGAAGAGAGAGGCCCTAGCCAACTTTACAATGATGTCTGCCATCAGTTCTTCCTTTTCCACTTCCCTGTTTGTGCAATATATGTCTATTGGCCTTTCTAACAGGACTGCATTTCTGAGGTGCATTAAAGAAAGGCATCAATGATTAGTCTGGCATATTATTCTGAAAAAAATTTTCTAGTTCTAGAGGAGAACGCATTATGTTCTTCCTCTATTCGTTCAGTAGAATTTTATGCTGAGATCTATAAGATTGCAGACAGGTGATAAAAATATAAGCCAGCTTATATGCCCCTCTTAGACTTCTGGAGTCTCTTGGGAATGAACCAGTTGATGGTATTTCCTCTGAAAGCTGCTTCACCTAAAGCAGGGCAGCATCTTCTCTAGGAAGACCCAGAAGGTTACTTCACAGGTAAGGTGATATCCTGGCCTCTATGGCTGTCCTGCTGAGATGTCCTCCAGACCTTCCATACTATGAGGTCAGCTTGTGTCACTAAGATAAATAGAGTCTGTACAGTCTAATCTCATGGAGGATGAACTGGATTTAGGGAGTAAACTACCCAAGCTTATCAATGGTAGCTATATATTTATGACTAGAATGCCCCAAACAAAAATATCTCCCTAGTCCTTTTTTACATATGCTTAAAAGCCAAACACACAATAGCTTTTAAAATGTAGTGTTAATCCTTAATTCAAATCACCGTAATATAGTTACATTGCGTCAGGCCCCTTATATCTCTAACCTATGAGGTTTGTCCATTCTAGGTAACAATCTAGTGACTATAGAAAGTCATTATATATTGATTTTTGGAAGAGAGTAAGCAAAAAGAAAATGCTGTGGATTCATCATTAAATAATTCAGAACAAGAGAAATAAGTAGAATCTTGTTGACTTAGTGGGAAATGCCCTTTGCTTTTTTTTTTTTTTAACTAAGTCTTTGAAATCAGTGTTGATTTTAAACTTACAGCATATATCAATTCAGACCAGCCACTTGCAGGTGCTCAGTAGCTGCAGGTGGCTACTGACTACAGGATTTGACAGCACAGATTCTAGACAGATGCCAAAAGGTCACTTGATAAAATTTAACACATATTTCTGATTTAAAAGGAAAAAAATAAACGAAATATGACAAAAAGATACATATCCATCTGAAAAAAATGAGACCTATAAAATGTAGTTGCAAATATACAAAAATCAATAGCTTTACTATTTTCCAAACCTTATAAATTACAGTGGAAAACAGCTATTAAATTAGCAATCAGAAATGTACACTATCCATCATAACCTTAAATGCATAATACTCATATAAAAGTTAGTGTTCCCAGGATTTATAAAAGAAAATTTGAGTAAATTAAAGGACATATTGTATTACTGACTGGAAAGCCTAGTTAACAAAAATATTATAAAATAATCTCCAACGTTAACAAGATTCAAACCAAAAATTTTAGCGTTTTATTTGAATTTCAGTAATTGATTACTTAATTCAACTAGAATATAGGCAGAAGAATAATCTGTAAAATCTAGAATAAAGGAGAATAATGAAGAGAACTTTCTACCACCAAATACTATAAAGTTACACAATAAATTACTATGAATAGAAATAAAAATAAGTTGATATTTATAGCCAACTGGACTTCAACAAAGCAAAGATAAACATAAAGTGGGGAAGGGACACCCTTGCAACAAATGGTGCTGGGATAATTGGCCAGCCACACGCAGGAGAATGAAACTGGATCCTCATCTCTTGCCTTATACAAAAATCAACTAAAGATGGATTAAGGATTTCAACCTAAGACCTAAAACTGTAAACATTCTAGAACATTGGAAAAACCCTTCTGATTATTGGCTTAGGCAAGGATTTTTTAACCAAAAATTCACAGGCAAATGTAATAAAAACAAAGATAAATAGCTGGGACCTAATTAAAGAGCTTTTGCATGGCAAAAGGAACAGTCAGCAGAGTAAACAGACAACCTACAGAGTGAGAGAAAATCTTCACAATCTATATATCTGACAAAGGACTAATATCCAGAATCTACAATGAATTCAAACAAAGCAGTAGAAAGAAAAAAAAAATCCCATCAAAAAATGTGCTAAGGACATGAATAGACAATTCTCAAAAGAAGATATACAAATGGCCAACAAACATATGAAGAAATGCTTAACATCACTAATGATCAGGGAAATGCAAATCAAAACCACAATGTGATATGACCTTACTCCTGCACAAATGGCCATAATAAAAAAAATCAAAAACAGTAGATGGCGTGGATGTGGCAATCGGTGAACACTTCTACACTGCTGGTGGTAATGTAAACTAGTACAGCCACTGTGGAAAATGGTGTGGAGATTCCTTAAAGGACTAAAAGAACTACCATTTGATCCATCAATCCTATTACTGGGTATCTACCCAAAGGAAAAGAAGTCATTATTCAAAAAAGATACTTGCACACACACGTTTATAGCAGCACAATTCACAATTGCAAAAATCGTGGAACCAACCCAAATGCCCATCAATCAATGAGTGGATAAAGAAATTGTGGTACATATATATACAATGGAATACTACATAGCCATAAAAAGGAATGAATTAACAGCATTTGCAATGATCTGGATGAGATTAGAGACTATTATTCTAAGTGAAGTAACTCAGGTATGGAAATCCAAATATTGTGTGTTCTCACTGATATGTGGGAGCTAAGCTATGAGGATTCAAAGGCCTAAGAATGATACAATGGACTTTGGGGACTTGGGGAGAAGAGTTGGGGGGAGCAGGTGAGGGATAAAAGGCAACAAATATAGTGCAGCATATACGGCTTGGGTGATGGGTGCACTAGGATCTTACAAATCTCCACTTAAGAACTCACTCATGTAGCCAAATACCACCTGTACCCCGATAACTTATGGAAAAATAAAATAATACAAAATGACTTGAAACGTTGAAAGATATAATTAAATATAAAGAAAAATGATATAATGTATATGCCATTTTAAAGCGAGGTGGGTGAATTTGGAGTTAAAAAAATTACATGAGTTCAGAAAATCAAACAAAATTACTTCTCTATTACACTATAACTGGTAAAGCAATTTCTATTTGGATTTTATATTTTAAAGTAAATCTGGATTTTCAAACACACCAAAAACATTTATCAATTATTTATATAACCTAGGAGTCAGCATCTTTATAAACTTGAAGCCAAAGGCAGAAAATGTAAAGAAATGACTGACAGATTTGATTACATAAAATGTAGACATGATGACATAAAAAACTATGCAATAACACCATAAGCAGAATTTAATCTCAAACTTAAAACATCATCTCATGTGGGGCATGGTGGCTCACACCTGTCATCTCTGCACTTTAGGAGGCCAAGGTGGAAGGATCTCTTGAGGCTAGGAGTTCAAGACCAGCTTGGGCAGCATGGCAAAACCCCATCTCCACAAAAAAATACAAAAATTAGCTGGGCATGGTGGCACGTGCCTGTGGTCCCAGCTACTCAGGAGGCTGAGACACGAGAATCGCTTGAACCCAAAAAACAAAGGTTGCAGTGAGCAGAGATTGCACCACTGCACTGTAGCCTGAGCAACAGAGTGAGAGTCTGTCTCAACAATAAAACCAAAATAAAGCAAAATGAAACAAAACAAACAAAAAAGCCCATAACTTCAACAATTTATCAAAGAGATAATAGCCCCTATTTTTGAAAAACCTTAAAAATAAATAATAAAACACAAACATGACAATAGGAAATCAGCAAAATTTGTAAAAGACAAAAAGAGTGCAGGAGGAAATTTATGGAATAAATTTGAGAGCAAAGAAATCTACAAAAACTATGGCCAATTAATAGTAATATTTATAGTAATATGGTTAAGTTATATAGAAAAAAGTACAAAAAACATGTAAGGATACATCAAAGTGAAAATGATACCAATGGATAGTAAGATTATATATAATCTTTATGTTTTATTGTCACATATTTTTTCCTGTAAAAAATGTTAATTCTCTTAGAGTAAATGATTTTATCACATTCTGAAGGGCTGTCCTATTTTTCTGATTCTTTTTAATTTTTGAAATAGAGATTATTTCATTAGCATTTTAAATATTTTATAATGGTTCTCTTTTATTTCTAAATTTTAAACTAGACTACATAACAACTTGATTATAATATTAATTTAAAAAGAAAGCAAGAAGCTATTCCTGTGCCATCTCATATTCAAACAGATTTATTAGCATAACAGTTGTCTTCTTCCTATAATTATTACTCTGAGTTGGAGTAACAATAGAATAATAGAGAGATACAGAGTCCAACTGATTTAAAAGTGACATTTAGAAATATTACAGGTTCCAAAGAACAGAAAAAATATTTTCATAATGCTGGAGTTCCTAAGTCATTGCTTAATGGAAATGATTTTCTAAAGCTTTTAGCTTTGGCTGCATAATGGGCAAAATGACCAAAGCAAATGACTATCAAGATAGTTTGCAACATAACTTTCCATCTACCTTTGAGTTTACCCACAGATGCAATAAACAGTGTTAAGCAATATGACAGCTTTACATCTCAGACACCTACTTTGTCCTGTGGGCTTTCTCAAGCATTTTCCATATTTGCTTACCTTAAGGTGACAGAGGCACTAAAAGTTTTGGGTATTTACTGTTCCCATAGGCAGTCCCAAGTCAATGAGGGATACAATTTGTGGATGAATATATCTTTTTTTCAGTCCCTTGATTGGACAATTTAGGACACATTCTACATACCTCTTCAAAGAGACCTCAAGTGGGATGAGACTCATTTATTGGCAGTTTATCAATACTCCTACATGGTTTTCACATTTCTGTTTCTCAATATCTACATTTCCTTAGTTGTGTTTCCTGAAATGATCTTTTAAAGTATACTACCTGTAACCAAGTTCTTGTCTTGGGTCTGGCTTGAGGGAAATTCAAGTTAAGAATCAGTATAATGAAACCAGCCCATGAAGATAAGAATAGGAGTCTACTTTGTCTAATGCACAGATAACACCCCAAAGAGTTAAGGAAAGTGAAGAAAAGTTGTTCTAAATAAAGGAACAAGATAAATCTTCAGAACTGACCTTACCAAAATGGAATTCTATGATTTACCTGAGTTAATTCAAACTAGCTGTTATAAAGATACTTAATTCAGTAAAGAGAACAATGCATGAACAAACTGAGAATTTCAATAAAGATAGAGAATATTAAAAAAACATATATATATAGAGAATAGAAATTAGGGAGCTAAAAAACACAACAACTGAACTGAAAAAAAATTTACTAGAGGGATTCAACAGAATACTAGATCAAGCAGAATAAAGGATCAGCAAATGGGAAGGCCAGTCATTGAAAGTAATTTAGTCAGAAGATCGAAAAGAACGAAAAAAGTGAAAAAAGTTTAGGGGATTGGTGGGACACCATAAAGCAGAGTAATATATACATTATGGAAGTTTTAGAAGGAGAAGCAAGAGAAAAAGAAATAGTTTATTCATAGAAACAATAGCTAACAAGTCCCCAAATCTGGATAAAAAAGCAGTTATCTATCCAAGAAGCCGAAATAGCATCCCAAAATTTATGCTGAGACACATTATACAAATTGTCAAAAGTCAAAGACAAAGAATTTTAAAAGCAGCAAGAGAAAGCAATTAATCATGTACAAGGAAACCTGTATAAATTATCAGCAGATTTTTCAGCAGAAGCCTAACAAGACAGAAAGGAATGAGAAAAATATTGAAAGGAAGAAAGAAACAAACAAACGAAAAACCCTGACAACCAAGAATGTTATACCCAGCAAGGCTAGCCTTCAGAAATGAAGGAGAGAGAAACTTTACTAGATAAACAAAAACTGAGAAAGTTAATCACCATTAGACATGGCTTACAATAAATACTAAAGGGAATTCTTCAAGTTGAAACAAAAGAAAGCTAAATAGTAACATAATAGCATAAAAATGAAACATGTTGGTAAATATGTAAACAAATTCAAAATACTCCATTACTATAATGGTGGTAGGTATTGTTTTAATTCATTTGTAAAATTTAAATGACAAAAGTATTAAAAATAACTTTAAAAATATGTTTAAAGATACACAATTTGAACCATGTAAATTGTGACAACAACAACATAAAATCGGGAGGGGAGAGTTCATGTTGAGTTTTTTTATGTGATTGAGCTTAAGTTGTTACCAACTTAAAATAGACTGTTATATCTTATGTAAACCCTGAGGTAACCATAAAAAACCCTATTGAATTTATGTAAAGGAGAAGCTGATAGGAATCACAGCATATCAATACACACAAAAAACTTTCAAAACGCAAAGGAAGACAGCACAAGAGGAAAAAGGCAAAGGAATTATAAGACATCATGAAAAGGATTTATAAGATATCATGAAACAACTAACAAATGGAAACAGTAAATCCTTCTCTATCAATAATTACTTTAAATGTAAATTGATTAAATTTCTCAATAAAAATATATGAAGTAACTACATGAATTTTTTAATGACCCAACTATACGCTGCCTACAAAAAACTCACTTTAGGCTTAAGGATACACATAAGCTGAAAATAAAGAAATGAAAAAAGTGATTTCATGCAGATAGCAACCAAATGAGAGCACAGATGACTATACTTATCAGATAAAATACTCTGTAAGTAAAAGCCATCACGAGAGAGAAATAATGATACCATATAATGACAAAAGGGTCAATTTTCTAGGAAGATTTAACAATTATAAATACATATGCACCCAATATCAGAGCACTTAAATATATAAAACAAACATTGACAAATCTGAAGGGAGAAATAGACAGTAATACAGTAATGGTAATAATAATAATACTCTTAATACTGAATAGAACATCCAAACAGCATATTAGTAAGTTAACAGGAGACTTGAACAACACTACAGACCAAATGGCTCTAATATACGTGTACAAAACATTCCAACCAACAATAGCAGAATATACTTTTTTCTCAAGTGCCCATGGATTTTACCTCAGAATACATCACATGTTAGTTATAAAACAAGTCCCAGCAAATTTAAGTAGATTGAAATCATATCAAATATTTCTTCTGATCACAATGGAATGAAACTAGAAATCAATAGCAAAAGGAAAACTGGAAACTTCACCAAAAAATGGAAATTAAACATACACCCTTGAACAAGCATTGAGTCAAGAAGAAATAAAAAAGGAAATTAGAAAATATCTTAAGACAGAAGAAAATACAGCATAAAATTTATGATATCCATCAGAAGCAGCACTAAGATGGTTCATAGTGATAAATACACACATTAAAAGAAAGCGGGATCTCAAATAAGCAACCAAACTTTATACCTCTAGGAACCAGAAAATGAAGAACAAATAAGCTCAAAGTTAGCAGAAGGAAGGCAATAACAAAGATTAGAGCAGAAATACATGGAATAGAAAACAGAAAAATATCAACAAAATTAAGAGTTGGTTTTTTGAAAAGATAATTTACAAGTCCTTAGTTAAATTAAGGGGGAAAAAAAGACTCCAAATTATAAATGAATGAGATATTACAAGTGATGCCACAGAAATAAAAAGGATTACATGAAATTTCTATGAACAATTACATACTAAAAACTGGATAACCTAAAAGAAATGGAAAAATTCCTGGGAACATACAAACTGCCAAAACTAAATAATAAATAAGTTGAAAGCCTGAACAGGGCTATAACTAGCATGGAGATTGATTCAGGAATTCAATACCTCCCAACAAAGAAAAGCCCAGTACCAGATCGCCTCACAAGTAATTTCTACCAAGCATTTAAAGAATTAATGCCAGTCCTTCTAAAACTCTTCCAAAAAAACTGAAAATGAGAAGGGAATACTTCCAAACTCATTATGTGAGGCCAGCACTATCCTTACACCAAAGCCAGACAAAGACACTGCAAGAAAAGAAAACTACCTCCTAATATCCCTGATTAATATAGATGCAAAAATCCTCAACAAAATACTAACAAACTGAATCCAATTGCACCTGAAAACGATCATATGGTCACCAATAGTATTTTGAAAACATCTCTTGGTGATTCTATGTAGCCAGAGCTGAGCAACATTGCTCCAAGATGCCCCACTGCTTGAAGAAGTTGGGATTTAAATCACATAGTCACTACACAGTGCTTTCTTTTGACCACTTTTTTTCTCTTGTCTCCCAGTGACATCACTTTTAGACAGATACCCTCTTTGAAGATCTGTGTGCTTTCTGAATGAGATGCCAGTGGTGGTTTTGTGCTTTACTAGGCAGAAAGGTCTTTAAAAATCATGGAAAATTATAGATATCCAATAAAATATTTTCTCCTAATCACTACCTTATTTCTAGGGTCAACAAATTCAACTTTCCAAGATGGCTTTTTCAGCAGAATACATTCTTCAGACTACCCTAATATTATTATTAGTAAAGAATTCAATTAAAGCAATGCTTTTTCAAGTCCCCTGTTACTAGTTATGCATTCATATCAGACAAATCAATTCTGGCAATTAAGGGCAAGGCAGATGGTGCAGGCAGATGGACTCCAGGCCATGCCAAAGGAGAGAGGAATACGTGAAAGGGAAATTGAATAGATGCTATATTCACCTCTCTCATTACTTAGGAAACTTTGAACTTTCCAGAAGAGCCAGAAGACATTTCCTAAAGTGCCATTCAGTACATATTTATGCTGTTAGAGAAATACTAGCATCATTACATTGTGAACAATGCCCCAGCTTTTATGTTTATGTTAACATAGGGTTGAAAAAATTCAAGTAATGCTGGGTTGTATTGCTTTGATATTTGGCTGACTCTGAGTAAACCTGTTCTCATGATCAAATGTCTTGGTTCTTCTATTTTCTGTCTAGTTCGGTATATCAATTTTCCCAAACATGTGGACTTTCTAGAAAAGATCCCTTTAAAAGAAACAACTTAGGATAAGATGTGACCACTGTTGTGCCCAAATTGGAGGGAGGGGAGAAGTTAGCTGAATTTTTGTTGTTGTTGCAATTTTCAAGTAAATTCCTGAGGGGAGGGGACAGGGTGGAGAGTATCTTCATTGTTTTGGTATCTGTTTTCTGTTGTTTAATATTAATCAGCACAATATAAATTCTTAAAGGGACAATCTCTGGATCTTCTCCAGCTACGTTTTCAAGCCAAGTTATGTTCTACGGGAAAAGGAATAAGAGGAGTCATGGGATATGTTATCATATACCCATAGGAAAGGTCAAAGGGCTTGTATCACCCAGGTTTCAGTATGCCAATTCATTACAAGGTCTGGGGGAAGGCAACTGATGAATGTTGCCCAAACTACACAAAAAAGCAAGAAGACTCCCAAATTGGTGAGAAATCTCCAACCCCCAATCAAATTAGAGGTTTGTTTTGACAAGTTCTTTATGGTGAAATGATCAATGAAACCTTATTTGAATTGGAATTCTGAAAAGAATTTACCCTAGAGGCTGAATGGGAAGATGAACCCATTTCTAATAAAAATTTTAAAATATGGAGAATAAAGCAAATTAAAATCATTCTGAGAAAAAAAGAATTGATAGAGAAAGCCAAATTCACAGTCAAGAGAACCTGGTCGATACTCTAGAGACTTGAGCAGTTAGGTCTTAGCCCTGCTATTTACTAAATGCCTGACCATGAGCAAGTTATTTAGCCTCTCTGGTCTAAATTTTCTCACTGGGAGACAAGGGTGTGAACCCAGTGTTGATATAATTGGGTTAGGGGCCTAGGCAAGTATCCTTCTCTCTCTCTCAAGAGGAAAGTGTAATATCCCTGGAAGCAAGTGGACTTCCTCATGTTAACAGTGCAGCCTGTTGGGACCGCCAGCTCCCTCATGTTTAAAAGGAGGAGTTGAACCATACAATTTCTAAGTTTCCAGTAAGATCTACCACTGACTTTATGATCCTGGGCAAATTATTTAATTTATTCAAGCTTCAATGTCCTCAGCTATAAAATGGGAGTAATAATCACCTATTTCATAGAGTTGTTGGAAGGATGAGTTTGTATTTGTAAAATGTTTGGAAGAAGACATGGCATACCATAACCAGTATGATGCCCTTTTGTATAACTATGAATATTGTTACTTTTTTCATTAAATATTTCAGCTTTATATTGACTTCAGTTCTACATTATACTTTCAAGTATAAGCTTCAAAACTATGTCCAAAAACTTATTACTTTTATTTGTTTTAAAGAAAATTCTTATTTAAGAGAAGGACACAGAAGGATGTGGTGTTGATTTGAATCTGAAAGAGTTGGATCCATATCTTCAGATTTTTATCTAAAACTTGGCTGTTAGCCAAGTTCTTCCAGGAGAGAAGGCACAGAGCTGGGAAGGGAGCTGAGCAGTATTTACATGATATCAAAACAAGAGGTTAGTTCAGTCAGTTTTATCAAACAGCTGGTCAGTGCTGTGAAATAATGGTCCAACCGGAGGACCATTGGTGGAGCCAAGACACCTGGAAATCCAAAACGAACAACCAACTCAAAGAGAAGATGCACATTCCACTCAGAGAGCCTGTCATTGAGTTAGAACTCATCTGAAGTTTATGAACGATTTTGATGTTGATTGTTTTCATCTCATAATAAAACCGGTTGAGATCTCAGCCTTAGATTGGTGAAGAAATTCCAGACATAAAGACCACAAAAAAGGCTGTTCAAATGAAACTTCACACTAGATCATTCTTTTCTTTCCCACAGCCCACCCAGTGTGATGTTATTGATTTCTGCTTTCTTCAGATCCAGCCTTTTTCTCAAACAGGGTGTGGGAACTTTGGCCCTTTTCTGCCATCATTTCTGAATATGCCCTTCAGTTATTTGGAGGAGGACAAGAGGGGGAAAAATGGAGACACTTAATTAATCCTAGATGGCACAGGGCTAAGACCAGTATGGCTTTGATGCAACTTTCTGTGCTTGAACTTTCTGTGCTTTCTCTGAAGAGAAAAGAGCCACACCTTGTAATCTCTATGGATGACCAGTCAGATCCTTTACAAAACAACAGCAAACATTTTAATGGAACTCTGCTAAAAAACAGAAAACTAGAGATCTGTGCCTAGATCATCTTAAACACTTTTATGTATTGCCTATATTTTAAGGTCTCGGATTAAGAATTAATTACCAGTCCTGTCATAACAACTGATTTCTTTAAATGTGCCTCTGTAATGAAAGATTTTAGCCATACAGCAAATTACAATGAACATCGATATATCTACTATTTACATTTAATATGTTACCATTTTGCCCCTAATTTTATTTTTTAAATTGTGAAGTCATTCAAATGTACAGAAAAGTAAAGGGAAAATATTTAGCAAATAACTTTGCAAATAAAATGTGTAAAGTGCTTGGAACAGTGTCTCGACGACAGACAACAGTTATTGTGTTTTGCTATTCCCACCTCATGTTTCATTAGGTTTTAATATTTTGCCATTATTGCCTCAGATTTTTTAAAGAAATCAAAATACCAAGACACTTGAAGCCCGTTTGTCCGTCCTTGATCTTTCCCCTTCTTCCTTTTCTCCCTCCTCTCACTGCTCCAACTTGTCCCTTGCTTTCTCATTCTCATTTCCACCTTCTGCAGAGAAAACTAGTGCCCTGATTTTGTGTGTGATTCTAGCTTCTATACGTTTGCATCATATTGTTCTAGCTTATAGAATTCCCAACAAATATTTAGTGTAGTTTTCTTATTTATAAATATGTATATATATCATTGTATAACTTCCTTTTTCATGCCGTATGTTTTTGAGATTCATCTATTTTTTCTTTACATAACTGCAGTTTATTCATTTTAGCTGCTCTATAGTATTCACTGCATAAATATTATCTATTCTGTTTGATGAACATTGGGGTTTTTCTAGTTGTTTATTATTATAGATCTTCTGCATTGAATATATACAGGTTTTCTTGTGTACATATGTAAAAGTTTTTAAGGCAGTGGCTTAATATACATGTGTACTCATGCACATACACACACTTAGACATATACTGAAACCAAACATTTATAAAACAACTTCTTACTGTTTTGCTATTTTTATTATTTTCTATTCATTTACTGTTTTCATTTCATTCTTGTTCATTCTTGTTCATTCTATCTTATTCTAAAAATAAGATGTAGGTCATGACTCATCAAACTAATTTCCCATTTCACTAATTAAACTCATTGTTGGAGTTATATTGCTTTAGGTTTCATATTCAAAGATGAATTCCTGAATCGAATAGTGTATGAATCTTTGCCTTTTTATTTTTATTGCTTCCCCAGATATCCCTAGAAAAGAAAACAAAAACACTACCTCCAAAGAGAAGACAAAAACAAAGCCTACTGTTGATAAACAAATCTCAGTTTATTAGGCCCACTGCAATAAGAAAGAACATTCTCATGGCCAAGTCTTAATAGTGCCTCAAGACAGTGAATTAAGAAGAAGCTATTTATATAGTTTTGTGACCTGGGTTAGGTGATTTTAAGATAGAACTTCTATGTCAGGGGATTAAGTAGCCTTTATGACACAAAAGGTTTGGATTGGTGGGCACAGTGAGGCAAGGCTCTTGAAGCAAGCCTTGATGAGCAAGCTATTAGTCTTGATAAGTAAGTTATTTTTGTAGCCTCACAATCTTATCTTCCAGGAGCAAATATTTCCTAGAGCAAGTAGCTAAATACTGTTTCACAAAGAGGCAGAAAAGTATGTCTGCTCTCAGACTTGTCTAACACAAGGATGGAAAAGAGTGAATCAGATTGGATTTGGTTCTCACTATACAATGCCAGATATTCTCCAAAGCAGTTGTACCCATTTAAAAATCCCACATAATTATCCATGTCCTCATCAAGATTTAGTATTGTCTTTTTAAAAATTTTGCCATCCTGACAATATAAAATAATATCATAATATCTTATCATTTTATTTCGTATTTCCTTGATTACTAATGTGATTCTTTTTTTTTTTTTCCTCGTGATTATCAGTCGTTTAGATTTTTTCTTTGGTAAATGGCCTGTTCATACCTTCGACTATTGTTCTAGTTTGTTTAGCTATAGTTTGTTCAGCTTTAGTTTCTAGTTTGTCTAGCTCTCTTTTCTATATATTCTACATAATATTTTGGTAAACATAAGCAAATATTTCAATCTGGACTTCATAATTTATCTTAATATTTGATATCTTTTGTTAAAGTTTTAAAGTTAAACGTAGGAAAATTAGCCATTTTTATACTTTGTGCTTTTGGTTTATTCCAGAAATTTTTAAAAATGTTTTTCTCTATTTTTGCTCATATATGTTAAAAATTTTTATCCCATATTTACATCTTTACCTTCTGCAGAACAACAGAAATAATCAGCAGAGTAAACAAACAAACCACAGAGTGGGAGAAAATATTAGCAAATTATATACCTGACAAAGGACTAATATCCAGAATCTACAAGGAACTCAAATCAGCAAGAAAAATAAACCATCAAAAAGTGGGCGAAGGACATGAATAGACAATTGTCAAAAGAAGATATACAAATGGCCAACAAACATATGAAAATATGCCCAACATCAGTAATTATCAGGGAAATGCAAACTAAAGCCACAATGAGATACCACCTTACTCCTGCAAGAACGGCCATAATTTAAAAATTAGAAAGTAACAGATGTTGGCGTGGACGTGATGAAAAGGGAACACTTTTATGCTGCTGGTGGGAATGTAAACTAGTACAACCATTATAGAAAACAGTATGGAGATCCTTAAAAAACTAAAAGTAGAACTACCATTTGATCCAGCAATCTCACTACTGGGTATCTACCTAAGGGAAAGAAGTCATTATATGAAAAAGACACTTGCACATGCATGTTTATAGAGGCACATTTCACAATTGCAAAACTATGGAACCAACCTGAATGCGCATCAACCAATGAGTGGATAAAGAAAATGTGGTATCTATACACCATTGAATATCACTCAGCATAAAAGGGAATGAAATAATGGCATCTGCAGCAATCTAGATTGAGTTGGAGATCATTACTGTAAGTGAAGTAACTCAGGAATGGAAAACCAAATATTGTATGTTTTTACTTATAAGTGGGAGCTAAGCTATGAGGATGCAAAGGCATAAGGATGATATAATGGACTCTGGGTCCTCAGGGGGAAGGGTGGGAGAGGAGTGAGGAATAAAAGACTACACATTGGTTATAGTGTATACTGCTTGGGTGACAGGTGCACCAACATCTCAGAAATCACGACTCAAGAAGTTATCCATGTAACTAAAAACCACCTGCTCCCCCAAAACTGTTGAAATAAAAATAAACTGTCTAGCATTAATTTATCTGTGTAGAAAAAAATAAAGTCTTTTAATGAAGTATTGTCACAGTAATACTGCCTAAGACAATCCACAACACCAATGGGCTGTAACAAAAAAAGAATTATTTATATTTTAAACACCTTTGGTTTGACTAGAGCTTGGCTGATGTTGTCTGTGCTCAGCTGAGTTTGGATACAGACTCAGCTTTTGTGTGAAGTTGGCTTCACACATTTGCCATAATTCTGGCAGCAGTAGGCTACCCAGAACAAAGGCATAAATGAAAGACAGCAAGTCCAAACTCATTAGAACACTTCAAGTCTTGATTATGTGACATCTGCTGACATTCTAATGGCCAAAACAGGACACATAGACAAGCTCAGAATCGGTGGAATGGGGAAATATGTCCTGCCTCTAGTAGGAAGAACTGCAATGTCCTATTAGCAATGGGTGTGGTGGCAGCGAGGGGTGAAATATTGGGAGCAATAATGAAATTTACCACAGGCTATGCTTTTAGGTACATTTTATACAAAGTTCACTCAGTCCCTTTCTATTATACCCCTGAAAGACTCATTCAAAGCATTAGGCTCTAAAGCAAGGACCTAATTATCAATATTGGGTCTGGATGCAACTCAGAACTAAAAAGACAAGTTATCTGCCTCCCACACACCCAGCAATGAAGAAAGATGGGAAGAATAACTGCAATGAACTCTCCCATTCACAAAAAGAAAATAACACATAGCAGTCACAGCAATTTTGAATACTACTGAACAAATATGGCCAAGTATCTTTTTATTTTTAGACTAGGGAATATATCTTCACTAGATTCCAGTTTGAAACTCGAATGGCTCTGCAGCCCATTTTTTCCCTGTGGTGCTTGGCTGTGCCCTCTCTCTTTTTTTCCATCTTTTTAAATCACTTCTGAAGTAGGCACTGAGTGTATTTCATTCTTAACAACTTAACAGTTTTATCAGCCTACTTCCTGCCTGCAGAAAGTCGAGGTCTAGGAGTACTTTCTTTTTTTACATCTTAGTTCCTATTAGTCTCCTTTTACTCAGGCTGATAATGACACTTGCCAGGATAAATATCTCATATTATTTTGTTGTATTCTCTTCAATCCCATGTGCTAAAAGCTATATCCACAATACTATTTAGACTTGCACCTTCTCTTAAGACCTAATTACAGAGAATTTGGGCATATCAAGCTTCTGTGGGACATACCCTTAATCTTTCTAGGAACACTTTGGCAGAGAAGAACTTTTTTCAGAAGTCGTCACAAGGGATTTAGTAGCCAAAATCTTAGTATGTCCTCTACCTTGAGGACATATCTTACTGATAGTGTCCTGGGTTTGGTCTTTTCCTTGAGTCTATGTCATAATGGTCACACCATTGACTTGAATATTGTTTTCCATTCCAACCCTTCAAGTGCTTTTTTGAGTCTCCCAATCCTTCATAAATTCAGTTTGCAGTTCAGCTGATTAATTTTCAGCTGTCTTATAATATCTCATTAAAGGCAGCTAGCAGCAGTCAGCTTACCACTGCTATATTCTGCCTTAAAATGTTGACGTTCATTATATTGATAGCAAACAATACTTTCATTAAACGTTTTCCACTCTGTAACATAGTTTGCCATTTATCAGCATCATATAGCAGTTTTCTAAATCTAGTTCCCAGTGCTTATACCCTACCTCTTTTACCAATTTTTGACTTAGCCATTCCGACAATAATCATAACAAATTCTTCAGCTCCTGAAATAGCTCTGGAGCTATAACGGTGACAGGAGCATCTTTTGTTACTCATAACAAGTCCCTTTCAACCACATCTGAGTTTATATTAGTGAGGTAACTTTTGGAAGGCTCCTAAGGATGAGGGACTGGTTGCCAGTGTAACACCACCCATGTGATCAGAGGGCTACAACTTTCAGCTCCACCCATGAACCTCCAGGGAAGAGAGAAGCTGGAGGCCGAGTTAATCACCATTGGCCAATGATTTAACGAATCATTCCTATGTCATGAACCCTACAGTAAAAACCCTAATGGAAGGGGTTGCAGGTTACTGGAAGGGTGGCACCCCAGAGAGGGCATGGAACCCCCTTGCCAATACTTTGCCCTAGGCATCTCTTCTATCTGGCTGTTCTTGAGTTTTATCTCTTATAATAAATGGGCAAATGCAAATAAAGTAACTTCCCTAACTTCTGTGAGACAATCTAGCAAATTCCCAAACCCAAGGACGGGGTTGTCAGAAGCCCTGATTTATAGCCAGTTGGTCAAAAATACAGGTTACAACCTAGGACTTACAGCTGGCATCTGAAGCGATGGGCAGCTGTGTGGGATTGAGCTTTCTAACTTGTGATGGATCTGATGCTAACTCTAGGTGGATACTGTTAGAATTGAATTGAATTAGACTGTAGAACACCCAGTTGGTGTGACAGAGAATTGAAGAATTGCTTAATGGGAGAAGAAAACCCAGACACTTGGGTGTCAGATGTGAAATGCTGAGAGTAGAAAAAAAGTGTTTCCCCCTGTCCTCTATTTCCTAGGCATCTGGTAGGCTACCTTTCTTAATAGCCTCCTTTCTAATGTAGTTGACTTAGGGCTCTTAAGTGAGTTCTAGTCAATGGAATGTGACCGAGAGTAATGCATGTCACTTCCAGGTCCACACACAAAAATATTCTCATGCCCAATTCTCCGTTCTTTCTTTCCTACTCACTCGGTGAACCAAAGCAAAATGAAATTGGGAGTAATGTATTGAAGATAAAGGAGACTCAAGATAAAAAAAAAAGCTTAGGTTCCTGAATCACCATTGAAAGAAGTGCTGCCACTGATGAAACACTCACTGTGGGCTATTCATGAGACCATGCTTTTTAAAATTTATGTATTTATTTTGCTCTTTCTGTGTTGTTTTGTAAACAGAATGTAGCTGGAAATTCAATCTGATCTTTTATTTTCTTATAATATTGAGATTTACCCACTTTTATTTATTGGATTTTTAAATATATTTGCAATGATTTATGCCATCATATTACACTTTGTTTAGATGCCTTTTTTATTTGCCTCTTTTGTCTCCATTTGGCATGTTGTTCACTTAATTACATTGTGTATATTTCCAATCACTAAAACATTAGATAAAAATTCCATTGCCTCCAAACCAGCAGAAGGTGAAAAGTAGCAGCATTTTTTTTCAGTGCAATTTGAAATTGTTTTCAATGCAATGAAATATGTTTTCTATTATTTTAGTAGTTACTTCTAAATATTTAAACAGATTTGCTTCAATATAAATTTGTGTAACAAAGCCTACAATTAATCAGCCTTTGTCTTTTTCTACTAGTCACAATAGAGAGCTTTACATAGTAAAACTACATATTTAAAACTAAATGTCCCTCCCTGCAGTAACACATTTTAGTTTTTCTTTTCATATTACAAAAATTTCCTTTTTAGAAACAGTGTGTTAATTAGAATTACTTGTTTTATCAATTTCTGCCTATTGTTTTTTATCACGTGGTTTCTCTGGTTTCACTTTCCTTCTGGCTTATCTTTTAATAGAACTTGTAGTGAGGGCTATGGATGGTAAGTTCTTGTGTTTGTATGTAGGAGATTTGGTCAAAGTGGTGGGAAAAATTATAGGGAAAGACACAAACCTTCTTGGAAGGCCAGGAGGTTTTGCAAAAGCTTTGAAAGAGAATTTAGCTGAAGGCAGTTAAATTCTCTTAAGGGCAAAGGGTAGATAACAAGGGAATGTAAAGAAACTTATCTAGATAAATTGATTTACTTATGTCTCCAGAAACCAACCTTTGATCATTTGCGTGCAGGACTGTTCTCTACTCAGGGGGTCGACAATGTTAATTACCCACAAATTGCATTTGCTCCAAGCCTTTGTCATTAAATCTGTACTAAATAAATAAAAATGGCTCCAGCTTATTGGTGCTGCACTCTCGGTGGTGGTGCTAAGCGGTGCAGTCCCTTAGCTGCACTGTCAGGTAAAATACCTGTGTCTGCATACTCCTTTCATCCATTGCTTGGCCAGAGTCTGTGGGATGGACCCAGCATTTGTATATATAGTATGTTTTTATTTTATGCCATTATTTAGCCTTTGCTCTTTAAAGATAGTCCATTTGTATATACAATTCTACATTGCCAGTTATTTTTCTTCTGCACTTTGGAGCTATTATCTTACTGCATTTTGGCATCTATCATTGCCAATAAAAAACCTGTTTCATGTGTGAAGGTTATCCCTTTATTAGTAATCTGTCTTTTCCTATCTGGCAACTTTTAAGGACTTCTCTATGCCACTGCTTCCCTATAGTTTCACAAGAATGTACCTTGATGTGGATTTATTTTTATTCATATTGGTACTTAACATGTACTTTTGCTATGAAGGTTAATAGTTTTTAATTCTCTTTAATTCTGGAAAAATTGTAGTTATTATCTCTTCAGGTGTTACTTCCCTCCATTTATTTTATTATTTTCTTCTGGAATTCCTATTAGATGTATGCTGTAGCCTCTTACTCCACCCTTGTTGCCTCTTTATTCCTTATATATATTTTTCATCTCTTTGTTTCCTCATCTTCATTCTTAGTGATATTTTCAATACTAACTTACTCTTATGTATGCAACATAGAGTTTAACCACCCTATCAAGTACTTTTAAATCAATAACTATATACTATTTCATCCCAAGATTTCTAATTAGATCTTCCCATATTCATCTCTTCTTAAATTTCTCTTTTTGCTTCATAAACTTTTGCTCATCTTAGAATATTTCTTTCACTTAATTCTCAGAGTACTCTGTGTACTTAACGTCTTTGTCAAACTGCTACACAAAATTAATTTCACCCAAAATGAATTAATATTCTTATGGTTACATTTGTTTGTTGTTTTTCTTAATGTTAGATGTTTTAATGCATTTTGGAATTTTGCTGTTTGTGTAATTTGGGGAGGACCTTTTGTATGTGTCTTTTTACTTTCTATCTTCTAGTTAAACTCTAGACTAGATAAAGACAGTAAGTTAGTATTGAGGATATTACTATCCCTGGTTAGAGATTCTGCAGTTACTTCCACTCATCGTGTGGGTTTGCCATAACGGCATTCTGGGGCCGTTGTGAGACTATCTCCATTGTGTGGATTATGATGATATCACAGATCCAGTCACTAAGCAGTGGGATTCGGTGTCCCATTTACTAATCACTGTCTGATTTGTTATGCTCTGCTCGTGTCTTCCAGCAATGATAGGCCTGTAGCCTGTTTAAAGCTGCAGATTCATGCTGGTCAAGTATTACTTCCATCTTCTTTTATGAGTACAGAATGACTTCAAGCACCTTCAAGGGTCAGTGTTTCCCTGACCTGCATGAAACAATTTTAATCTTGTGTATCCTGCAGGAGCTGAGGTCCTCCTATCACCACTCACTGCAGACTCAGAGCCCAGCACATCTGAGACTTTAGTCTTACACACGGATTTTACGTTTCAGTTCTGTTTCTGGTCCCCAGAGTCCTCTCTTATTTCTGAGTTTATTTATATTGTTTTTGTTGGCTATTTATATATCATTGTTGTGTGTTTGGAGTCAGGGAGATGCATTATGTTCCTAATTTACTGCAGAAAACTTGGCTACAAGTTCATAATGTTTAATTTTTCTGAAAAAAATCTAGTATTTCATTAATTGCTTTATTCCCATGCCTCCCTTAAAGGCTACACGCTACCTTCCTCACCTATCTAAATATTGTTTTGAGGAAATTAAAAAGAATAAGCTGGAAAAGGGAAACAACAGCCAGTAGGAAACAAGTAGAGCAGTAAGTATGAAACTGGCCATGAAAGTTATCTGATAACTTGCATATTTAATATTTTTCTCTAGGACATTGAGTTCCATTCATACATATACTCTGGGAGACCCTATTATCTCTGGAGCCTGCCAATTGGAACATTAACATAATAATGTAATATTTACTGCTTGTTCCTAATTGCATGTATTTGAAGAAATTGGAACACTGCATAGGAACATCACTGTTTATTCCTCTAGCATACAGATGGGACGGTTTAACTTGTCCTTTCTAAGAACTCTCTGGTGAGACTGCACACCCTCCAGCTGTGTCTGTCATGTCCTACTCATTAGCTGGGGAAGTGTGTGCACCAGGGGTAGGGTATGGGTCAGATGAGGACTTCCCCTGAACAGCTTTCTATTCCTTGGGCTGAAATTTAGGCCGTGAGAAAGACCACACATCTTTTCCTCAAATTATTGTTAGACACAAGTAGGACAATACCTTGAATTTAATTTATTTATCAACCTTTTGACTACATCAAAGCCCTTTGCTCCATATTCTTATTCTTTCTTCCCTTTCGTTATTGTCCTCCCACCTTCTCTGTTTAAACTGATCATTGGGCTGTCTACTGATTGTAGAGAAAAACCGTGATTTCTCCCCTGAACTACTATGAAGTCCCCAGAAATAGCCTGCCTACTTAAGCCAATTTGTTTTCTCACATATTTTTAAATATTTTTTAAAAATTCAAAAGTGTTTAAATTTAGTGATATTTGCAGATGATTAAAAATTAAATGGTACTGAAACATATACAATGAAAGGCAGTATTCCCTAGCCCCACTGCACCTCTCCTCAAGACTTCTCTACAGAAACAACTTCTATCTTTAATGCTTTTGGTGGTTATTTCAATGACTCTAAATATAGTGCCTTATAAAAACATAATTCGTCTGGGCACGGTGGCTCACGCCTGTAATCCCAGCACTTTGGGAGGCTGAGGCAGGTGGATCATGAGGTCAGGAGATCGAGACCATCCTGGCTAACACGGTGAAACCCTGTCTCTACTAAAAATACAAAAAAATCAGCCGGGCGTGGTGGCGGGCGCCTGTAGTCCCAGTTACTCGGGCGGCTGAGGCAGGAGAATGGCATGAACCCAGGAGGTGGAGCTTGCAGTGAGCCCAGATCGCGCCACTGCACTCCAGTCTGGGAGACACAGCGAGACTCCGTCTCAAAAAAAAAAAAAAAAAAAAAAAAAAAAAAGCATAATTCAACTGAGCATTATCATTTCACTATTGACATTTTGCCTTGATTGATGGTTGAGCCACCTTCCTGTCTCCTCTCATTCTAGTTACATCACTAATCTCACTTCCACCACACGGCACTCTTCAATCCTTGCTGCTTTATCTGTTTACTGTAGGTCAGCAATGTCCAGTAGAACTCTCCGTAATAATGGAAATGTACCTATCCCCTCTTTTCAATATGGTAACTACTACCTCCAGGTGAATATTTAGCACTTGGAATTTGTGTGACTTAGGAAAAACAGAATTTGAAATTGTACTTAATTTTAATTAATCTAAATTTAAGTAGCCGCATGTGGCTAATAGTAGCTGCATTGGGCAGTGTAGCTACAACTCTCTCTTAACCATGGTTTTGTTGGATGAAAAGATTAGCTGTCTTCATTTCTTCTCACCTCTCCTCCCCCTTTCATCTTACAACCTTCATTATCTGTACCTTTACATTTATATTGCCCAAATCAGAACTACTAATGTGCTATCCATAAGTATAGTTAAATCTCCCATGGTATGCGAAGGTCAGTCCTAATGCAGAACATTTAGAAACTATATTTATATTATTATGAATTTACTTTCTTTCATAGCTTTCTCCATAATTTTTAATTTCTTGCTGAATTCTACATCTAATGAAAGTGAGCATGTTGTCCACCTTGTTCAATATTATACCTTCAGAGCCCAACAGACTATCAGAAAAATAGATGTTTTGTGAATGTTGAATGGTTGATCATGTTTTACTTATTCTTGTTCAGATATTTTAGTGCACCCTGACAGAAAGAATCCGTAAATGCTCCTTGAGTGAACTGGTGTTAATAGAAAATATTTTCATTGTAATTTAGGGAAACCATTACTCCATAACATGTTTTCTTTTTTTCTTTATATACACAATCTATGATGGTGTTTCCAAATGATCTCTCTTGGAAATTCCTCTACTACTCATATACAATAATGAAAATAATCTAAAGAATCTAAAAAATTAGTTTGTTATTTTTGTGTGGTACGTGATGTAATTTTATTTATTCTTGTTCAAATATTTTAGTGCACCCTGATAGAAAGAATCAATAAATGCTCCTTGAGTGAAGTGATGTTAATGGAAAATATTTTCATTGCCATTTAGGGAAAGTATTACTCCATGACACGTTTTATTTTTTTCTCTATATACATAATCTATGATAGTGTTTCCAAATGATCTGACTTGGAAAGTACTCTAGTACTAATATATAATAATGAAAATAATCTAAAGATCTAAAAAATCAGGTTGTTATTTTTTGTGTGGTACATGATATAATTTTAAGTAAACATTTTATTTTTATGGTTAGGAAACTATTATATTATAAATCTCATTTTAATAACTGCTTAGTGATAGAGATAATATGTAGACTTTTAAATTAACAAGTAATACATATTCTTTAAATAAATTTTGTAATATAAAATCTGATTTGATATTATATATTTTTTAATGACATAATAGTTTATTTGAATTTGAGGTGAAAGTACATGTAAATATATTGAAATTTAACAATGTGTTAAAGGATCAAAATTAGGGGGAAATAATTTCATGTTTCTTTAAATTGTCTGCATTTTACACTTTGAAAATCCAGTTGATATATATATAGATAGATATGCATGTTTTTATATGTACAAACTCATACAATTTTCCTTTCAAATGTTAAGAAAACACACAAACATATACACACATACCTACATACATATGTATAATTTTCCTTTCAAATATTAAGATAAAGGCCTTTCAAGATTTCAAGATGACATTTGTAGGTAATTCTTAGTAACTAATTGGTACAGGAACAGATAGTCTTTATTACTAATAAGAAATCAATGTTTTTTATTATTGCTGTAATTGCTTTTTACCCAGCATTTTATTTTGAAATTCCAGATGTGCTATATAGGGATTTTTTCTTTAGCAGAGAAATAAAAATTACAACCTTGGTGAATAGAAATGTGTTTAGATGTTCATAGTTATCATTTTTCCACTTCATTCATTAACTATATTTGGACATCATAATTCCATTTGCTTTCCTGTATTTACTCATGCTTTATGACTAATAGTCATAATGTTTAAAACCATTGAGGGCTAATAAGCTGAGAAAAGCGATAAACAGTTTGAGCTGTGAATGAGTTATAAAGCTCTCTTTCCTGATCACCACTGACTACTGCCCATACACAATACACGGTCAGACCTCCTAAGCTACAATATTAAAAATGCCAAAATAATTACTTATTGATATAAAAATTGAAAGTGGTGCCATTATTAAAAATGTAAACCTCCTGGAACATCTTTTCAAATGCTTGGGGGTTTCTGAATCATAAGTGGGAACTACCATGTCATGGTATTCCATGATTGATTTACAAACTAACTCCTTTATTCATTATATATGAATGATACCATGAAAGAGACAATTCTACAGCATGAGATTTAACAAACCAAATCCTGATACAGTACATAACTGGATTGGATCTGCATGTTTACCTATGTACTGTGGGATTTGTCTTTTATGAGTTACCAGTCCAGAGGCTAGTTCATCTTTGATTGTATAGGATGTTAGGATCTCAGTTGGCATTCACAGTTAAATCATGCACCTTCGGGAACTGGAGCATTTTGATCCAGAGTCACAATCATTCCTTTCTTATCTTCATCCATATGGTATGTGTGTTCTGAAGTTTAACTGAGAGATGGCAGCTGGTACCAGATAATATATTTTAAATATGATTAGCTCTTTGTGAACTGCTGGTTTGCACTAAGCAGATCCCTCAGAGGTTCAGGGACACTGTCAGGTTATGCTAATATGTTGCCCACACAATTAGGCAAACAACTCATTTTCATATAAACTGACTTGTCATCAACTGAAAACTCAACAGCAGGTTTGACTGAAAATTTGTTTCAGGGTAGGCATAACATTCCACCTTCTTCTCATGGGTCCTTCTTGTCTCAGGTTCTTGTCTTGTACATGGAACCACACCGCACAGCACCCTGGCCATTTCTGCCCCACACAAACAGTGCCTATCTTTGGATTTCTTTCCTTTCAGAATTATCTGAACTTCATTACCCTGGGGAACTCGTCCCTTGGGTCTCTATGTGTTCTCAACAAGCAGTGCTGTGACAAGTCAAATTTGCTAGGAAGATAATGGATAATAGCATCCATTGGCACTGCTATATCTAAAACATTGCGTCCCTGGTTACCGAATTTCATTCTGGTGGCAGGTAAGGGACGTGAAGGTTTGGATCCTGGTGTCTTCCCTGGTACTGACAACACTATTGTAAACACTCTATTCCCCCCATGAATAGGGACAGTCAATCTTATATAAGTTCCTATAGTAGAAATGGCAAATTTAACACGTCAGCTCTGACTTTCTGTGGCTGCTACCCTAAGTATTCTGAGTCTATGTCATGCTGTTCAGGAAATGTGCTGTCAGCAGTAGCTGAGTGTGGGAAAGGAGAGGTCACTTGCCAAACTTTGAACTTTCTGTTCTAAATAGTGTTGTTAAATATGTGTCATAATTTTGTTCATATAGTACAGTCTACATTTGCTAAAGCCTTGTTGCCTTTGAAACTGACATGTAATGATCCCTCTGGGAATTTACTAGCTAAATTCATGACTGTTTGGTCCATAATGGGCGTTTCTACTCTATTTATAATAAACAACATCAGTGCAACTTTTTTTCAAGAGGAGGGTGGGATGGAGAGGATAAGTGACAATACTGATGATGATTCTTTGTCAGGTAAACTCCCTTTAGATGAAACATCATGAAAAACTTTGTAACAGTACCATCCAGTCAAAGCTGTCTTTAAGGTCCAGCCCAGACACGAGCAATAGCCATGAAATTCATGTTTGCTCACATACTTTGGTCACCATTGCTCTTTGCCCATCTAATGAAGAGCAGATGCAGAGAAAGCACGGCTTGATTTCAATCATAGTTTAGGATCCATTCTACTGATATTATTCGGTGCTGGATTTTAATTGGATAGTGGCAAATGACCTGCTAAAGAAAGATTCTCTCAGTCTGAATATTTATCTAAGTGGCAAAAATCTGTTACTTTTCTGCTCTTTCTGCTAAAATGTAACTGCTCAGTTTCTTCATTCTCTTTTCTTCCAATATGTGTTACAAACCAAATCCTGATATAGTACCTAACTGAAGAATATAGGCAGTTTTAAAGTCTTCACTTTTTGACTTGGGATTGGATCTGCATGTTTACATATGTGCTGTGGGATTTGCCTTTTATGAGTTACCAGTTCAGAGACCAGTTCATCTTTGATTGTATAGGCAGTTATACATTCGACCTTACTTTAATATTACCAGGAAATAACTTCTGTGTTTTGACTGAATCAGTGATATATATATAGAGATATAATAATCAGAAGGCAAACCACAAAGCAACTTACCTTAAAAGGATAATCTAGATACCAAATCTCAGAAGAAATCATTTGGGAATCTGAACACTAAGACACCAGGTCAAAAACCGTACAATTCTCCTGACTGTGTCTTGCTAAATCAGTCTGCAAGGGCCAACGTCTGATTTGCCTTCTTGAGCCTACTTCCATTAGTGTGGAAAATCTTAGCAACATATTAGGACAACTGTTCAATGCATATCCCATGCTGCACAGAAAGGGGGAGCATCTAAATGTATCCTAGGGAATAAAACTGGTAAAGGATATGCTTTGACTCTGCTGTCTCCTTTAGAGCCCCTGCCCCCATCAATAAATTCATTTTCTCTTCGATAGGTCTGAGAAATTCCCAGAGAAATGTCATGGTTTCTGATGAGGCTGAAAGATCTTACAGGTCTGCGAAGGACATAAGATATAATCCTTAACTCTCAAAGAGGGTTGAATAGCATCCCCCCAAGATTCATGTCCACCTGGAAACTCAGCATGTGACCTTATTTGGAAATAAGGTATTTGTAGAGGTCATCAATTAAGGATGAAGATGAGATCATACTGGAATTAAGGTAGATCCTAAGACCAAAGATTAATATCTTTGTTAGAAAAAAATGTAGAGCCCATGCACAGAATAAGGTCATGTGAAAACAGAGACAAAGATTGTAGAGATGCAGCTGTAAGAAACACCAAGGGTTCCCAGTGGCCACCAGAAAAGTTAGGAAAAGGCAAAGAAGGAGTATTTCCTAGAACCTGTAGAGGGAGGCTGACTCTGCCCATAACTTGATTTTGGATTTCTAGTCTCCAGAATTCTTAAAGAATAAATTTCTGTGGTTTTAAGTTTATGATAACTTATGGCAGCCCTGGGAAACTAACAAGATCATCCGGTTGGAGTCTCCCTCCGCTGGATCTTGGGACCCTGCTTTCATCCAACTTCCCACCTACCTTTCCAGCCACCCCTCATTTTCTTCTGCCATTCCTTTTCCTCTGCCCACAGCTTAAATGATGGCACTCCTCAGAATTCTGCCCTTGGATTTTCTCATTATACATTCCCTGGGTAATCTTATCCAGTCTCATAGTTTTAACTCCACTTCTCAGCTCACACACGTAAAGCAACAATCAGACCTCTCTCGAGAGTGACTTTTCATGTCTTATTAGATACCAAAAACTAATGTCAAAAATACATACTCAAAACTAAACTCATTTTTAAACTCCCTTTCTATTCTTTATTATTCTACTTTACTTATCCTTCTACCCCTCATCATTTATTTCCTATTTATTTTCATGCATAATTTTTGATCCAATAACAAATTACAAAAGTCAAAAACCTGAGTCTTCCAGGAATCTCTATCCCCCACTTTCTGCTTATTGCCAATGTTTTAGAGCAAGCTCTGTTTGTTTTATTATTTTAAACTCCCCCTGAATCAACTATTTTCCTAGATCAGGTCCTTAGCAATTTTGTCTTATCTGCTTGGGGTAGTTTTCCATCAATCTAACTGTTCTCTAAACCATCCCATAATGCTGCAGTTGTCACCATATTTCTAAAATCTAACTATGATAGAGTATTTTCTTGCTTAGAGTCCTTCAAGAGTTCTCAATTACCCACAGGTTCAAACTCCTTAGAATGGCTTGGCCATCTTCATGTCCCACTATTTCCCCATCTTCTAATTGGACTGTGCTCACATTGAACAGCCTTCCATTCTCCGAATGTGCACTGGACTTTCAAACATCCCCAGGCCCCTGTTAGTTCTGTTGTAGCTTTTGAAATGCCCTTCCTCTTTCACATGTTTATTTGGCTCCCTCCTATTTCTTCCAGACTCTTGATGTCTCCCAGAAGGCTTCACTTCCCCATTCCATTGTGAATGCCCCTCTCCTCGGTTACCACAGCTCCCTACACAAGCCCTTACCTCCCTTCCTTGCTATTGGTCATTTCTGGGCTACAAGTCTCACCAGACTATGAGGTCCATGAGATAGAGACAGTGATCAATTTATAGTCAGTGAATATTTTAGAAATAATGAGAAATCAGGAACATATATTCAAATATTTAACATACAGTAGTCTATGTGTCAATGTAATCATAATATAATAATAAGTTTAAGTGAACCATCAAAGGTTGCTGGACTGGAATAAAGACTGGGAGAAGGTGAGACTTGAGGTGGGCTTTGAAGAAACAGTGGGACTTAAATAAGTAGCTTGTGATATTCTGGACAAAATAAATAGTAAGAGTGAATTTGGCATTAGAATTCCATAAGCTGATGGATTTCAACTGCAATTGGCAGATAGTTTCTTTACCTTGACACTGGCGACTTTGAAGTGGCAGGCTGGTATGATCTAATGTAGTTGTTAAGTCCATGAATGAAAGTGTTGTTCTTGGAGTGCTTCTGGTTACAGAAGATGTCTGAAAAAGGTAAAATAAGAAAAGAAAAAAAAAAAACAGTCTTCCCAGTGAGGCAATGTTCAGAAGAGCCAAACTCTTAGCTCATGGTTTCAGATGCAACATGAATTTGCATGGGACATTTAAGTTACTCCTTAGTATATTAAATTGCTTCCTCTATGAACCATGGAAAATGAAAACCAATTAGTATCAGTTGGGAAAGGGAGTTGGGTTGGGATAAGGACTTGGGAATTTCCTCTTGTGGTTTAACTCTCCTCTCAAAATAGCATTACTGCAGGTTTGAGCATCCAATTTCATACTTTATTTTCTATATTAAGCATCAAATGGAACAACATTTTAATTCCTTTGGATAAAACTGACAATACCTCTGGGTGTTTGCCGTTGCTTCTCCCATAAAAAAAGCTGCACTGGGGTGCAAGCAGGTTGAAAGGGCTCTTATGGATGACCTACTGCATGCCCTTGAAAGATGCGCATTGTGAAAAATGTGAAATTGTTTCAGATTCCTCTCAAGTAACAATATAATTTAATCATGCTTATTCTCATCTAATACAAAGCCCTTCTTGCTGAATAAAGTTCTAGCAAGGCCCTAAGGATGTAAGATATAAACAAAGATGAAAGTACTTATCATAAAATTTGCATTTTATACATGGTAGACTCAGATGACTACATGAGAAGAGAAATAGCAACTTATTTCAATCCTGCCAACTTCTCTTAAGTTCTGTTCCCAACGAACACACTTTATAAGGATTTCCATGAATGGGCCAAGGAATATCAGACGACATAACTTTCAACAAGGTGAGTGAACACAGGCTAAGGGGTGAAGCAAAAATGTTTTTTCTTCATTTCTCTTTCAATCTTTTTTCTTCCTGGGAAACAGCTAGGCCTTCTATTTTTTTTTAAGACCACATACAGATTATCTATATAAGAATTCAGTAGTTCTCATATCTATTATAAACAATAGAATCTACAAGGATTTCACCTTGTCCATTAGTCAACTTTGTAAGTCATCTTTGTCTTTGATTTTCCAATAAGAATCCATTAAAAATCAATTCAGGCTGGATGCTGTGGCTCACCGCCCGTAATTCCAGGACTGTGGGAGGCCGAGACAGGCGGATCACGAAGTCAAGAGATTGAGACCATCCTGGCCAACACAGTGAAAACCTGTCTCTACCAAAAACACAAAAATTAGCTGGGCGTGGTGGCGGATACCTGTAATCCCAGCTACTCCTGAGGCCAAGGCAGGAGAATCGCTTAAACCCAGGAGGTAGAGTTTACAGTGAGCTGAGATACTGCACTCCAGCCTGGCAACAGAGCGAGACTCTGTATAAAATAAAATAAATAAATAAATATCAATTCAGCAGGCCTCAAAGGACGTATCCAATATAGTCTTTGATCTGATGGAATTTGGGGAGAAATATTTGATACGTTCCAAGGAAACCAGTAGAGGCAGAGTTAATTTCAGCTTCCCAGATATTAAATGTTTCTCACCAAATATAAAATGTTTCTCCCAGATATAAAATGTTTCTCACCAAAACAATAATTTTGCCCCTGATGAAGGAATCTGTTGTATGTTCAACAGGTCTACATCTATGGGTGATTGTTATTTTATGGTTTCATAATGTTTCTCTCTAACATGTCAGTGTCACATCTTACCACTCTTCAATGATACTCAGGTACCTCCCCCTCCTTGAAACCTCTTGACTACTACTATGTCAGTCCCTGCTTATTCTTCCATAGTACTGATTAGCTGCACCACACATTTTAGTATAATCTGTGATGCCCAGTGGTCAAACCTCTAGGTCATTCTAGTGCATAAATTATTATTCCGATTTTACAAACAAAGAAAATGGTCTTAAACATCTCTCAAACCTAAGTTAGAAAATCAAATGCTGAAGAAGCATTACGACTTTTAGTGCTCCCACTATTAGGCCTTTCATGGAGAGGAGATTTTGACATTTTCCTTCATTTTAATAAAAACAATCAAATTATTTAAATCTCCATAAAATAGAAAAGCAGAACTCATAATAACATTTGTGCTGTATTAGAGTCTTTTGTTTTCATGCAGAAAATGTATTTTCCACTGTATCATGTGAGAAAAAGGTCACTATCTAGCAAAGCCCAGGTCGCTGGCAATATCTTGATTTCTGAGTTTTTTAACCACTGGGAGTGGCTGGAGGAAACTCCATATTAGTGTAGGATCAATCATGGCTGATGAGACCACAAAATCTTGGTGATTGTTACTGTTTTAATTAAAAGTCTGAACACATTACATGGAGTAAAGAAACAGAAACTTTTAGAAAAGGGAGCACAGAAAATCAACTCCATATATTAATGCATTCTCAATATATAAAGTGCTGGTTTCTGTTTATTTTTCTTCTCTGGAAACATAAGGACCATTTAATAAATGATCACTAAGATGATTTACACAAACAACTACCTACGGACCAATAAGTATCTACTACAATGACATCTCCTCATTGCTTTATAACATCATAAAAGGATGTGTATCCATTAGACAAATACAAATGTTACTGTAGTGAAAATGTGAAGGAGAGTCTCAGACATATTAACTTTTTCCTTTTTGGCATAAATCGATACATAACATCCCTATACATTTGTAAGCTTTAGGGGGCAAAAATCATATTTTTACTTTTGGGAGCTTTTTGTAGTGGGAGACAGAAATAAATCAAAGAAAAATTGGGAAAAGACTTGAAAAACAGGAATTGATTATATTATCACCTAACATAGGTAAAACCATTTTTGTTGGTTGAAGCTAACAGAAGCATTACACAGTTTATTCATAAATGATCATGCCCTGGAAGGGACACAATAATATTTGGAAAGTTTATCTGCGGAGAGAATTTTTGACCCACTCAGAATAAAAATTGCACTGTAGGACAAGCTTATGCTCTGCCAGGAAGTGAAGCAAACATGTGAGCTAGAGTGAGTTAAGGTGGGAAGCCAAACTACTTTAATTATTTTCTTTTTAAATACTGAAGTGTATTCTGGTGGAGTTTATTTTTTTCATCTTGAGTGGAAACAGTAAGATTTGGTGAATGTACATAAAGATATAGATACACACATAAATATGCATTTGTGTGAGTCAGCTACCAGCTATGATGTGCTAGAGAGTGGACCTATGGATACAGTGAGGAAACCCCCACAAGAGCCATCCTGAGAAAACACACACACACACATACACACACAGAGAACGTGGATAAAGATACAGGAGGGGTGAGGCACGGTGGCTCACGCCTGTCATCCCAGCACTTCAGGAGGCTAAGGCGGGCAGATCACAAGGTCAGGAGTTCGAGACCAGCCTAACCAACATGGTGAAACCCCGTCTATACTAAAAATACAAAAATTAGCTGGGCGTGGTGGTGCACACCTGTAATCTCAGCTACTCAGGAGGTTGAAGTGGGAGAATTGCTTGAACCTGGGATGCAGAGGTTGCAGTGAGCCGAGATTTCGCCATTGCACTCCACCCTGGGTGACAGAGGGAGACTCCGCCTCAAAAAAAAAAAAAAAAAAAGAGAGATGCAGGAGGATACTCATGGTGTCAGGGTGACCCAGTTCCTGTTAGGTTCCTAGGGGAACAAGAGGTATCTGGGAACCAGGTCTAAATGAGCAGAAGAAAAAGAATCCCTAGCACTGCTGACCACTTTGATCCTAGGTTCTGAAAAGTTGGCTAGTCCCCACCTTTCCCATTTTATAAATGGAAAGGCATGAAGGCTTCAACGTCTGTGGTTTCCCAACATTTCTCCTTTCTGAAGAAGGAGCCAGACCTGCCAGGAAGTTATTGAGTTGGTCCAATGACCTATTAAAATGCAATCTTTTTTTAGAGCCCTTTAAAAGGTGACAGAGAAATCAAGGTTACCAAAAGCACAGATTATAAATGCCACAAATGGAATCACTCTCCAGATCTCATGAAAGGCAGAGCCTATAAAGCGGGCATGCCAAGATGCCGGCCCCCAGGTGTGAACTGATTTCCTAAGAGCACTGGGGAGTACATTAGGGAAGAATTTTGTCTGGATTTGGAGCCTTTGAGACTAGAACTACAAATTTGTCTAGATCCTTTACAAACTTTAGGGGTTTACATGCTACAAAATGTAACTTCCTGTTTCTACAGGAAAGAAATTCTTTTAACAGGGCTAATAAAATGAGCTCCTAATGAGGCCTCTCAGACATCAAATAGGCAGAGTAAACCGCTTTGATGATGTAAGTGTAAGGGGATCAGAAACATCTCCTGCCCTGACAAAAAAACGTTTCCTTTCAAAGCCAGGAGAGCTGAAAATTTAAGAGCAAACCACACTTTGCCAAAGCCAAGATATCTGGAACAAGACTTTGAAGATATGAAAAGATTAAGGAAAGTCTCATTAGGAACCTGCCAGAAGCTTTTGTGCCTTTGTGCCTTCCCTGACTGCTTCCCAGAGACATTGTAGTTTCAACATCCTCCACCACCACACCCTGCTTTCTTCAGTAGCCTCATTTAAAAAAAAAAAAAAAAAAAAAACTGTTCCAAAAACACTTCTCCAATAGCAGAGTGATCATGAGCAAATTCTTAACCCTTAAAAGTTTGTGGAGTCGTGTAACCCTTTGTGAATCTTCCCACAATGTGCATAAATTGATTGTTGCACCTTCAGAAATCATCATTTCAAGTTAGGAGTTACAAGTTTAACACAGTTAAAGATTTCATAGTCAAAGAAGATTTCATTTCAATATTAAGAATTTCTAGCAACCAGAGTTGTTTTTAGTGGGGCCGAGGGCAAGTTATTTCAGAAGGTAGTGAGTGTTCCAGCTCTGGAACTGAGGCTCGGGGACAACCTAAAAGGAGTAACACAGGTCCTGTGTTTTTTTTTTTTTTAGCATGCATTATGTTACATTCAAATACATTGGCAGATGTATTTAACAACCTCTGCAATTCCTTCCTACACTAATATTCTATCACGAATAAATGAAGATAAAGCAGACCACCTTTAATGTTTAATAAGAAGAGATTCATTCCTCAGAAAGGGATTTAGATATTACAGGTGTCTTTGTACAACAGCCTTCCTAGGAATGAGTTTCTATCTACGCAGATCTGCCACCTGGTCTACCCCTTTAAACAATAAACTTTGTTCTAAGTAAATAACCTCCCTTGAGCAGATCTGAAACTCCACTTTATAGTTTCAGGTTTTTGAAACTCGAAGTCTTTCTGACCTCTGTAGTCTTTTTTAAGTGGAGATACCCCATAGAGGCATTAGAGATGTGCCATTCCTAGGTAAGGTAGGAGCCAGGAGACATTTAGGTAAACCTGTGGAGCAAGGTTTCTCAACCTCAGTGTTACTGACATTTTGTTGTAGGGACTGTCTTGTGCATGCAGGATGTTTAGCAGAACCCCTGGCCTCTACCCACGAGATGCTAATGGCACCTCACCTAGTCAGGGCAACCAGAAATGGTTCCAGGAAATGTCAAATGTCCCCCAGGTGGCAAAACTGCCCCCTGTTGAGAATCATTGCTACTATAAAGGGCCAGAGAGTAGAGGCAGGTAGAGGTGGTAGAGGAGGACCTGCATTCTGAAGGTGATGACATCCAAAGGAGGGAGGATCAATTTCACAATACTTCTATGGGATCAGGCCTCCTCACAGGGAGACCTTTTCCTCATTCATGCTTCCTACATCTTCCTGTACCAGGAAAATAAGTCCTTTTAGATGTCTCAGAAACTCATCAGTAACCAGTAGAACAACTGTATCTACATATATCTCTCCTAGAAATATAAAGAAAGGGAAGGGGCTTCCCTATTGATGTAACTGGCTAATTGCACAGGGCAGGCAGTCTGAACAGCAGCTGAAACTCTTGAACAGAAGCCGAAGCTTCAGCACACATGCAGGAGTGTGCTGCACTCCTCCGAGAAACCTTGGCTCTGTGTCAAGGTCTTCCAGCTGGTGGGATCAGGCTCACCAGGTTCTTTAGGATAACCTTTACTTCTCTCTGAAATGATTTTTCATGTGAATCACACATACAAAACATCTTCACAGTCACACTTCAGTTACTGTTTGATTGAATCACTGGGGTATCTTAGTCCCTTCGGACTGCTATTAACAAAATACTATAAGCTGGGTAGGTTACAAGTCACAGAAATTTATTTTTCACAGTTCTACAAGCTGGGAAGTTCAAAATCAAGGCCCTGAAAGATTCAGTGTCTGGTGAGGGTCCCTTTCCTAGATGGCCATCTTTCCAATACAACCTCACATGATGGAAGGGGTGAAGGGTGTCTCTGGGGATTCTTTTATAAGGGCACTAATCTCTTATGAGCTAGTCAAAGCCCTCATGACCTAGTCACCTCCCAAAGTTCCCACTCCTAATACCATCATCTTGGGGGTGAAGATTTTAGCATATGAATCTGAGGGGCCCATAAACATTCAGATCATAGCATAGGGATTATAGCCTAGCCAAGATGACACCTAAACTGACACCTGCAGCGTTCCGGAAGTTACTCCCCAGGCTCTGGAGTCTAGCCCAGGACATTGTTCTGTCATCTCATTTCAGCCTTGCCATAGGCCTTGATCTTGAACTCCCCAGCTTTCAGAACCATGAGAAATAAATTTTGGATTCTGCCCCTGGCATCTGTTGCGTGACGCTTCCCTATCATGGCCAAGCATAAGGTCCAGCTCCCTCAGAAGCATTTTCATGGATTTAAGAGCATCTTTGGAAGGTTCTGGATGGACATTTTTCCAATGTACAAATGACCAATAAGTACAAAAGAGGATACCTAACATCATTAGCCATTAGGGAAATGCAAACAAACACCACAATAAGATACCACCTCATACCTGGTAGAATGACTATAAGCGGAAAGGCAGCTAGTAATAAATGTTAGTGATGATGTGAAAAAATTTCTAACTCCCATTCACTGCTGGTAGAAATGGAAAATGGTGCAGCTGCTTTGGAAAATAGTCTGGCAATTCTTCAAAAGATTAAACACAAAGTTACCATATCGCCTAGCAATTCCACTCCTAGGTATATAGCCAAGAGAAAAGAAGGCACATGTCTACATAAAAACGTAGACACAAATGCTCATAACCACATTGTTCATAATATCCAAAAAGTGGAAACAGTCCCAATGTCTTGTCAATTGATGAAGAGATAAAATGTGCCATATTCATACAATGAAATTATTCAGTCACAACAAAGAATGAAAATACCGACACATGCTACAACATGGATAAACCACCTTGAAAGCATTATGCTGGTGAAAAGCAAGTCACAAAAGGCCACATATTGCACGATTGCACATATTGCATATTGCACGATGCCACTGGATAAAATGTCTAGAATAGGCAAATCCATAAGGACAGAAAGTAGATTAGTGGTTGTCAGGAGCTGAAGGTATTTCAAAGAAATGGGGAGTGACTGCTTAACGGACATGGGGTTTCTTTCTGGGGTGATAGAATGTTCCAAAATTGACTGGAGTAATGGTTGTACAACTTTGTGAGTACACTAAAAAACACTGATTTGCAAATGAGTGAATTTTATGGTATGTGAATTATACTTCAAAAAAGCTGTTGTATATATTTTTTAAAAGTATCTTTGGAAAGCCTGGCAGCAGAAGAGTTTAACAAGCCTGTTAGGGGTAGGACTCTGCAATCAGATTGATCATTAGCCAATGCCCATGGCATCTGCTGGCCTAACCCCCAGGTCAGGAGGCAGGCTGTCAGAGGAAAGGAGGCAGCAAGGCGTTTCTCTGTTGGTAGGATTCGCCATTCCTCCCAGTCAAGCTGGGAGAAGGAAACTCTTCCCCCAGCACAGGGACCCCTTCCAGGATCTCCCTTCAATGTGCCAGTCTCTGCCGACAGTTGTGTAGTCTGCCACCTAAAGCAGGCAGATGAGGGTGGAATCCATCCAAGAAAAAACGAAAAGCTTGCCTAGACAGAGTATTAGCTCAGAAACTGCTCTTTTACCTCAGCGGCTTAAGAATTTTGATTCATTTTGTAACAGTTTATCTACGATGATGCAGCAGTGCATGACTCAGTTGGTGGCCGACAGCACCTCTGTGCTGGGAATTTACTAAAGCCCGTTTTACTTACTCCACAGACAGCCCTGGATGTTTGCCCAAACTTCCTTTCTTCCTGGCTCCCATATATGGGGATTTCTTACATTAGCCTTTCAGGGGAAGGGTGGAGATGCTGCCCTTTCACTGTTATTTATAGCTCTAGTGATCCGACTCTTCTGTCTTTTGAAACTTCTATTCAAGAACAAACATTAATGATCAATTGAGACCTGAGCTAGAATTTTCAAGAATGCAAAATAGGTTTTAAAATAAGATAATTTGATTTTTCTTCAAATTTGACCTTGCTGAGATCAGAGTGAGGGCAAGAGACTTTTTTTTTTCTTCCTGAGATGGAGTCCTGCTCTGTCACCCAGGCTGGACTGCAGTGGCATCTCTGCTCACTGCAACTTCCACCTCCCAGGTTCAAGCAGTTCTCCTGCCTCAGCCTCCCTAGTAGCTGGAATTACAGGCATCCACCACCATATCTGGGTAATTTTTATATTTTATTAGAGATGGGGTTTCATCATGTAGGCCAGACTGGTCTCGAACTCCTGACCTCGTGATCGGCCTGCATTGGCCTCCCAAAGTGCTGGGATCACAGGCATGAGCCACTGCGCCCAGCTGGCAATAGATGTTTTAAGCAAGGGCTCACCAAGTAGTAAACTGACACCATGTTAGGGCCTAGTCTTCTACATTGCGGGTCCAGAGTTTCATACAACCTGCATGCCCCTGGCCTGTGGACACAAGCACATTTACACTGGTGTTATTACTCAAAGACTGTAGGCTTGCTGCCTTCACGTATATCAGGAGGACCATGTATAACGGGAGGACCTTGGCCACTTGAGGAGTCTCCTCCAGGTACTTCAGAGCTCCCCACATGTGTCTCAGGTATGTTCAAGCAGGCCCTGCCCATGCTGCTCCCACAGGGCCTTGGCTCATGCTGTCCCAACTCACCTGAGCAATGGGTGCATCCAGTGGGCCCTCGGGGCCCCCACCATCTCCTCACCTTCCGAAGAACGCTGCCACTCCTTGGGAGCTTTACCCACTGCTCAAAGCAACAGCAGAGGCCTGTATTCTATTCAGCCATTGCTCTTGATGGGTGCTCAAAAACCGGTCACAGGGCCCTATGTGGTACCAGAATAGCCCTTTCCCCCTGCTCTCTCTCCCTCGCCTCCCGTGTCTGTGCGCAGAACTTCTTGTGGGTACTTTAGACAAAATAAATCAAAACCCAATTCGGAGCCAACAACCCCACGTCCTAATCAGACATACCACAAAACTCATACACACACACACACACACACACACACACACACACACACACACACATATATATGCATATATATACACATACATATAGTGTGCGTGCAGATGTGTGTGTGTCACAGTTTTGCTCTTGTCGCCCAGGCTGGAGTGCAATGGCACAATCTTGGCCCACTGCCACCTCTGTCTCCCAGATTCAAGCAATTCTCCTGCCTCAGTCTCCCAAGTAGCTGGGATTGCAGGCATGTGCCATCACACCCAGTTAATTTTGTATTTTTAGTAGACACGGGGTTTCACCATGCTGGTCAGGTTGGTCTCGAACTCCTGACCTCAAGTGATCCACCTGCCTCAGCCTCCCAAAGTGCTAGGATTACAGGCGTGCACCTGACCAATATTCTTTAGGCTAAGCCAGGGTTAATTCTTCTTATACTCAAGTTTAATTAGTGTTGTTAAACCCAGGGAGAGACATGAGCATTAAAAGCCACATTTTCAATTTATTAATTTATAAGGAGAAAATACTACCAAGTTAGCATTATCTCCTTCTTTCTCTTTTTTTTTTCCTATCTTCTCTTTCTCTGTCTCTTTCCTTCTCTCCCTTTCTTTCAATAGAAAAAGGTACTTAGGCAGTCAAACTTTTAGAATAATGATTGGTGAGTGGCCCAAGTGAAGAATGACATAATCCGAATGGCCACCATCGATAAGTTATAGCAGTCTTTATTCATACTATTTCAATTTGATTTTTCAGATCTCCATCATTCATGATTTACACACCAGGAGAGCAAATCTCATCCTTTAAATTTGATTGACTTTTACTAATTTCAGCTGCAAAGAAATCCTAATTCTATGCCTTAGCTTTCCACTGTCTTAAATCATGGCCAACCCTAAGGTTGGGGTTTGAAATAGAGAATAGTTTAGAATTTATCAAATAAGTTCTTTGATAATCCCTTATTAATTAGGATTAGTCTAACTTTGTATAAGACTTTATCGGAGTTGTTAGTTTTACCTATATTCTGGTAATAGGATGTAAACCTAGAATTCTTGGTTTCAGAGCTTTTTGGATGATACAAAGGCCAATATTGACAAAAAAAAAAAAAGTGCCAGGTACCACCCTCCACCCTCCTGGTCTTACAGTGTGGTGCTAGGCTACCTATGCAGATCAAGTTAAAAGATTATAAAATCAGTTCTGTCAACATTAGCCCCTCACCCACCTCTTAGCTATATGACAGAAGTTGAAGAGGTCAGTGGAGAAGAATGTCACGGACAGCTTATATGATGTCAGCTCTCTCCTGGTGGATGAGGAAAAGGATTATCCCTCATCTCAAGTCAACTGAAGAGAAGCTTGAAGCGAAACAGGTATAGAGCTTGACACGCACCCCTTGGAGTTTGAGAACATAGTACCTGCATCCAATTCCAACTTGGGGGAATGTAAAGGTGAGGGGCTGCGGCTGTGGCTATTCTGGCATGGTAGTAGAAGTGGCTGTCATGGGAAAAGCCTGCCCTCCAAGTTTGATATTCTCCATGTACCAGATGTGGATTCCAAAAAGGGGAGCCAAACTGGGTCATATTAAGAGTGAGCCTAAGAAGCTTGCCTGCAAGCTGAAGTGACCCCAACAGAGGAGGACACGGTCAGGAACCAGTAATGAAGAACAGGTTATAAGTCTACTTTAGAGGAGGCATTGCTTAAATAAATGGGACTTCAGGCTCGAGAGCCCCAGTGATGACGCAGGGTCTCTATAAAATCCACAAAAACATTCAATGAGAGTCAGCCTTGGACATTTGCCAAAACAAGAGTAACCGTAAAATCCAAGGAACTTGTCCAAGGTTTTATCTGGTGAGGAAGACAAGAAAGTTGAGAGGGTAGTTGCTGTCAGCAATGAGAAATAATAGTAGTTATTATTTGGTTAGTCAACACATTGTTTACTATGTTCAACAAAATTTACATATTAATTCATAAAATTACCTTCTGCTTGTTCCCTACCAAGCCTAACATGTTCAGCAAACTAGCTACATTTATCTTTCCTATCATTTCCCTAACAAATATCTACTATTACTATGTGTCACTTAATGCTTAAAATATACTGGTAAACAAGATAGATATTTTAATGAGAGACGATATCCAAGTAGAAAAATAAGATAAAAACACATCTTGGTAAGTGTTCTAAAGCAATAAACATGTTGCTGCAATACAGTAAGTAGCAAAAGACAATGTAAGCCATTGTCTAAAGAAACCTGTGAATATCAACGTATGATTCAACTTGAATTACCTCACTGAGTTAGCCACAGTGTTTCATCACAGGAAGGGAATTATCAAACAGCTCACTGGAGCCAAAAGATTCTGTCATCATACATATTAACATCACCTAAAAGCCCATCTTCCACCCTAGCCAGCACTGGCCAACCACACTGGTGGAAACTGTTCTCTCATGTTGGGATTTTGTTTTTGCTGAGACTGTATCTAGGTGTGAACCTCAACCTTATGCTCTTGTTATCAATCAGACTACTTTGAGAACCACCAGCTTTGAATTACTTTGGATAATGAGAGGCTTGGCTAGGCATAGAAACTTGTAATTCTCAAATATCCCAAAAGTCGTTTGAGAATGTAAGTCTCAGAATCTTGCTAAGAAGTAAAAGAGACTTCGTTAAGTTTCCCTTCTTCATATTCGTGTTGAGGAACCTCAAGGCCAAGGCTGTTGAGAAGACTCTGGAGACCTGATATTATCCCCTCTGTTTCCTCTCAGGCCACTGTGCCCAGTGTCTCTCTGCACATTCATCCTCCTTTCACCATTGACTGGCTTCCTCTGTTAACTCATAACTTCTCACTCATTTTTTGGTTTGTTCTCCATAGCGGTCTTGACTATCCCAAGGAACTTCTCCTATTCTGTAGGCTTCAGTTTTCACTGTCTTTCAAATATGTCGTTGATGATACAATGTACCATCATTTTAATGAGACCTAGTAGGGGGAGAATAATACAGTCACACTAAATGCCTGTGTGGCTTGTGTGACATCTTGATTTCAGGTGTATAATTACCACAAGGGAAATGTTCGCCTTAGAATAAAAGAAGCAGAATTATTCCTAATTTGGGCAGCAGCTCATTAGGGCCGCTTATCTTCTACACCAACCATATCAAAAGACGCTGGCCAGCCTGGGGCTACCAGCATCAACACTCACCCTTGGTTGAATTAGATGTCATTGTATTCTGAGGCTGAATGGTACTAAACACGGTGGCCTGGGCTGGAACCTCCAGCAGGGCTGTGGCTCAGCAGCTCCCCTAAAAGATTCTAAGAATAGGTAAGAATCGACTTGCCAAATGTCATTAAGAAACAAGGATGGTAAGCTGGGCATGGTGGCTCACACATGTAATCCCAGCACTTTGGGAGGCTGAGGTGGGCGGATCACCTGAGGTCAGAACTTCAAGACCAGCCTGGCTAACAGGGCAAGACCCCATCTCTACTAAACATACAAAAATTAGCCAGGCATGGTGGCACATGCCTGTAATTCCAGCTACTCAGGAGGCTGAGGCAGGAGACTCACTTGAACCCAAAAGGTGGAGGTTGCAGTGAGCCTATATGATACCACTGCACTCTGGACTGGGTGACATAGTGAGATTCTGTCTCCAAAAAATTCATTCATTTTATAATTAATTTAAAAAAAAGAAATAAGGATGGTCAACCCCCACTGTCTTGCACTTTACTATTTTTTTTCTACCTTAACAACCTTATGATCTAGAACTAGATATTTTGCAATATAATAACCTTTTGCAATATGATGCTGATTCCAGACTATGAGCTTATGATCAGATTATTGCTGGGGAGATCACGCCCACATTCGGTCAGCTCTTGTCCCTTAGGTCATTTGTTTAGCTTACTGTCTTCAAAGCCTGAGTTAGTATGATTTAAAAAAAAAAAAAAAAGCCTGAATAATCCACACCAGCTTGATTTAAGTTTCTGGGGAATATTTAACTCTCTTTGAATTGTGAAGTCGAGTAACACTGATGTTATTTTCCAAGCATGGCCTTGGCCTAGACCTGAGGGTGTCAAAGTGGGAAAGCTTTAAGAAGAGCGTTTCCCTGCTGCCATTTGATGAGCCATTCTCATTTTCCTTTACAAAATTCATTCCTCAGACTGCCAAGAGGCTGCTGGCAGATGTAGTTTATATTAAACAGATGGCTGGTCTGCAATTAAATGCTTCTCCGCGGCTGGGCCCAGTGCGTTCTGAATCCTGTGGGAGGACATGCCAGTAGCTGATGAGCGTGGCCCACTTCCAGGATGTGGGTCAGGGAAGAGAAACTGTTATGTGTGCTTTCACATGAGATCACCAGAGAGGTGAACAGAATCTGACTTATCGATTGTTAACAAACCCAGTGGAAAGGAGGGCTGAATTACTCAAACGCTGGTGGATTGAGAAATGGGGAAGTTCTTTGCACAGGTTACCAGGAGAGATAAACACCCACGGTGTAAATTCAGGTTCATACACAGAGCACACACTTTGAAATGCAGTAATACCGGGTCTACACACACATAGTAATAGGACAGAACACATTTTTTAAAGTAAATTTAGAAGAGCAGGGGTGTGGGTTTCTCTCCACTTATATGCAACAGACAGCTCATATGAACAACTAAATATTTTCTTTTCCAGATGAAAGTTTAGGAACATTTCGAAACAGCTTCTGATTTAGAGCAATCCACATGTAGCACTGACTCACCTTTTGTTTCTATGTTAGCTAAGCCACTGTGCAGAACAGAGACCCTTGCAGTTTACATTTATAAGAAGACATGAGAAAACTCCAGGGCATGTGATTTACCTCCAGTCCCCTGATAAATTATAGCATAATGGCTGTTCCTTCCCCAGCATCTAGAAATTAGGGTACAAGTCTGCAGGTAGAATATAGAAATATTGAATGCAAAAGCAGCTACGTTTGCACTTAAGAGGCCTGAAATTGACACATGGCCAATTAAATATGTTCCCACATGTCTAAAATGAGAAATCAGAGATGGGAGCAGATATCAGATCTATCCAAAGTGATACGATTAGACTTCAGAGACCATCTAAAAGTTGACTTTCAACTGGGCCAAATGAGCCTCTGTTTCCCTCTAATGGCCAGCAGGACAACAGTGAGCAGGCCTTCCTGGGCTTGCCTCCACGAGGCCGATCCCCTGGCTAGAGACTGCCTGCCTCCTGCCTGTCCATTGATCCGTAGACAGCAGCCTGTGTGACCTGGAGCAGCCCTTTTCCTGGAAAATGTGCCTCATTGCCTGTCCTTCATAGCATCTCTTTCTCAATAAGTTGGGCTATATTAAGCTACCACTAAAATGTTTGCATCTAAGGAAAAGCAGAGTTGATTTGGAACTAAATTTTATTATTAGTGATATTTGTTCTAACCCTTTTCCTCAGCAGAGTGAACAAAGACCTTGGAGACAAAAACTAAATGAAGTCTGGAATAATATCTGTTTGGAAGGGAAAGGCAACACAGAGGCTGATAGCCCCAGCAATTAGACAAAGTGCTTGACCAGTGAAAACCAAAGAGGGGAGGATCTCCAAGCTAACTGCAGCTTGTTCACCTTTCTCTCCTGTTTACACCAAATCAAAATGTCAAATTTAATCCATGAACTACATAGTCTGTTTGTTTCTTAAATCTTCCTCGGGAAAAGGAACCAGGTAATTTGGTTGGTTAGAAAACCCTAAACCACACACTCGTGCTCTTCCTCACGTTCACGTTACAGTGGAATTCATAGAGATTGCTTCCCAGTGAAGCGATGAACAAACGGGGGCTATGTTCCTGAGAAGAGCATATGCTTCTCAGTCCAGGATTCTGGAGTGGTGCTAAAAAAGGAGCTAGGAAGTAAGCAATACAAGGAGGTCGAAATGCTGTGAGAAGAGCCACGCCCTGGAAATATCCCTGGGACAGAAGGACCCTAATATTGCCCAAAGTCCAGGGACTCTGAATGCAAAGCAAACTTGCCCAAGCATAGTGCCCCTTGAGGACTTCTACTGCAAAGGTAAACTGAGCATTGGCAGGTCCGTCTTATTTAGGGCAGACAATTTATGTGCAGCTATTTCTGTAATTGGAGCTGATCAAACATGGGTATTCTAGTTGAATCCTCCTCCTCTCAGGCATACATAACCATCACATGTATTTATGTATTTTGCATGGTGTGTGTGTGTGTGTGTGTGTGTGCATGCACGTGCCTATGTTGGTGGGGGCACATGTATGGACAGAGAAGCCAGTCTGATTTTTCTTGATAGCATTTCAGCACATGTTTTTCAGGGTCCACTCATTAATTCCTAAACTCTTTGGACTGGCATTTGGATCATTCCATAAGAATTCTCTCCGGAGACACTTTAAAATAAATATGTTCAGGTCCCACCTGAAGGTTCAGAGTCAGTAGAGTTAGGGCACATATGGGAATCTGTATTTTTAAGATCTCCCCAGGTTACACTGATGCTAGATTTGCAAAACATTGATTATACAACAAAGAATCTGACAAGTGAAAAATATACAGAAGTTATTTGGAAATATTTATTTTACTGTTTCTGCCCAACTGTGATTGTTGAAGTCTAATCTATTTGGCCAAACTTATCTAAATAGAGACTTTATGTAGTAAATATAGCTACATGCAGTAAAAAACTGATATTACATAACCAGTAGGGTCACATTTTAATATTTAGATGATCAAAAATTTCTTATTTCAGAGCTTTTCTCTTGGTTATGATGATATTCTTCTTCAGGCCTGTATTTCTAAAGTGGCTTAGATATTTATTGTAAACCATTGTAAAGATCCTTGAAAAACTATGTACTACCACTGATGATGATTTTACGTAAGCAAAGACAATGCTAAATAGATGAAGCTCTATCCAGCACTTACTCTACCAACTGGTGTTTTGTTTCATTTTTACTAAGCATCTACATATTACTTATAAGTTCTTTCTATTTGCCTCTCCGCCCAATGACCTTTCAAAGTAGTTTAAATATCTTGGAATATTTTAAAAAGTCCATCTAGAGAATTGAATTGCTTTCAAGGCAAGCTGGATATTAAATTTTTTTTTAAATCCATCACACCCATTCCACAGACATTTATGTATACAATATCTTAATTATAGAATCAAGCATTATCATGGAAGTCTTCAGATAACCATGAAAATAAAGAAAATGAATTTCTAAACATTGAGACTCTGTCAAAACCAGTTGCACAGAAAATAAATTCATAGGAAAGCAGATGGTGGCAAAAAGTGAGTTCAAGCAATGTAGCAGCCTGCAGTTACGCACATTTTAGAATGAATTGTGATCTCCCTGAGAGAAATTTTGCCAAATAATTCATAATTGAGTAATCCACTTGCTTAGTCTGTCTCTTGCTTCATATCTAGATAGTTTCCAGTCATTACTTTTTCTCCTCAATCTATCCTTCTTTAAGTAGGTCTCCGCATTAGAGTATGTGTGTGAGAAAGACAGAGATAAAGTAATGAGGAAAGAAAAGCCTTAGATTTGGCATTAGGAAGCCTAAAAGAGAAAAATATTATTTGTAATATGAAAGCCAGGTAGCATGGTCCACAGTATTACAGTTAATTTGGAAATTTTTCTTAATATCATTTAATATTGTTTCTCTTGGTTACATATAATACTAATTTTTGGTAAACTCCAACATCCAAATACTGAAGGTTTTAAAAAATTATTATTAAAGCCATTCGTCAGCCCTTATGCTGAAAATAGTTCATGAACCAAATATTAGAAACAAAATGAGATGATGTTGTCGGTCATTGCACTAGTACTGATCACAAAGAAAGAAAAAGATCACCAGATTCCTAACAACTGTTGTCTTCAGAAGACACACAGCTCTAGCACAAAAGCAGGAGGGAGCAGAGTTGTGAGGCTGGGAGGAGGATGTGAGTGTAATAAGGAAGAAAACTGAAGAGCGAGAGAAAAAAAAGGGTGGTCCTTAGAAAACCACAGTGGTCAAGATTGGAAAAGAGTCGGCTGACCACAGATCCTTTGACAATGACGGGACCAGAAGCGCAGGACATTGGGAAAGTTCTACTCTGAGAGGCAAGCCAGCGCTTGGAAGCAATTTCATGCTGTGTCAAAACTATGGTTTGAATTAAGAATGGGATTGAGAAAGGCAACACCTAAAAGTGGAATATATGGTGGTGCAGGGGAGGTAAAATTTCTACTCTACCCGCTTAGGACCTCCAGCTGGGCCTAAGAATTAAACTGGCATTTGACAGATTAACAGGAGAAAAGCATAGAAATTGTACTTAGGAACTTTTACGTGTACATAGGAGCCTTTACGAGAGAAATGAAAACCAAAAGACAGCAGTTAGGGTCGAACGATTACATACTAGGTTAGATGAAGAGTGGTAAATTGTGAAGACAGGAAATAACAAAGGAGTTTGGGGAAAGAAGTTAGTTGTGGAAAAGGGACTAAAAACATAAAGGTTAGTTTGGTTTGTTTCTATAGATTTCTCTTGATCTCGACTCCCCATCTCTGGTGATAAGAATGTCTTTCTTTTTTCTGGCACAGGGAGGGAACTTTTCACATGGGGATTTTAGTTTCTGCTTTCAGGAAAAATAAGGAAGGTTAGAGTGACCTTGAATCTGCTGTTTTCAAGAGTCTTTAACTCAAAATAATCGATATTTTGATTTAGCAAATATCAACAATCAATATGCCAAAGTGGTGTATTTCTGAGTGGCATCTTTTGATCTCTTATAACAGATGTATAGTTCAATGAAAGGTCTTATTTCTGCATTAAATTTTAAAATAGTAGAATAACTAAAATGGGATAATTAAATATATTAGTATAGTCCTTGTTTAAAATAATACAATTGATAGAATGTAGCTTTACAGAAATGGCAGAGACGTTAATGTTTTCTGGGAGTTAGAAAATTCTCCTGCTACTTTGACAGCCATGCCTTTGATATGTGGACCCATGAAATTCATGGACTTTTTCTGGAAAACACTCTTACATGACAGTATACATGCCACAGATACAGTCCCTGAGTTTTCTATTCCAGTACTGCATGCTTATGAATATACTATTAGTACATGACTCATATCATACAACAATGACTATACTAATGTATTTAACTTGTTTTGAGTTACTGTACTATATTAAAATGTAATACAGAAGTAATGCCTTTCATTGAATTATCAGGCATTCTTGAAGGACTAAACTGGAAGCTAATCTCCTGAGCCAGTGAGATCTCAGATTACGTGAGGACAGCTCACTGGGATAGGCTGATGTTTTAGGAATGTTATCTGTTAGTCATACAGTTGATGGGGGTTCTAGTCTAAATTTAAGAATTTGGCAAGCTCTCTACCTCAAAAACATATAAGTTTTCTTTTCATTTTTTCTCATTTCTCCCTCCTCCTCCTCTCCTCCTCCTCCTCGTCCTCCTCCTTCAATCATCTATCATCTGTTACTTAAACTAGGGGAGAGTTGCTGTTTTTCACAAAAATGATAGTTACTTCAACAGGATTACTATATGTACAAGCAGGTACTGGTTCCAGTTTACAATATCTCCTGGTTGTTAATGTCTTTATTTAACCCACCCTATCTCATCCTTGCAATCTAGTTATTGATCAATCTTTTTTCCCCAGTCACCACCACATAACCAAGACAATGAGTTGAGAGCCAGAGCTCTGATGGAAAAGTGGCATGTAAATCTTTAAGGGTATAGCAGTTATTTCTGCAGAATTGGAATGCTGTTGCAGAAAAGAACACAATTACTCTCCTAGCTGTCTCAGGCAAAAAATCAGTGGTGAAAAAAAACTATATGCTGACTTTGTGTGGGAGAAAATACACAAATTCGATGCTGTCGTTGGCAACATCAGTTGGCTTCATAAAAGGTCATGGAGGCAGCTGGGCATGGTGGCTTATGCCTGCAATCCCAGCACTTTGGGAGGCCGAGGCAGGTGGATTGCTGGAGGCCAAGAGTTCAAGACTAAACTGGGCAACATGGTGAAACCCTGTCTCTACTAAAATTACAAAAATTAGCCACGCATGGTGGCACATGCCTGTAATCCAAGCTACTCAGGAGGCTAAGGCAAGAGAATTGCTTGAACCCAGGAGATGGAGTTTGAGTGAGCCAAGATTGTGCCACTCCACTCCAGCCTGCCTGACAGAGCAAGACTCTGTCTCAACAACAACAACAAAAAAAGGTAATGGAGGCAAGGAATGAAGATTTTCAAAGAATAAAGATAAAACAAAATATATCTACACGTTAAGACATTTTCTCAGTATCTCCTTGGATAGCAACCTAAGACTATTACCCCGGTTCCAGTTGCTGAGTACACATGTCTTCTTAGGTAGTTCGAGTTACAGATGCCATGGTTTCTGTGGTGTGTACACTGCTGCATGCTTAATACATATTGTGTGGACAACCTCAAGGATCTCCTTGAAAAACCTTTTAAAATAGATCAAATAGCATACATAATACTGTTATGGGATCTTTGGGGTGTGACTTTTCTGGCCAGAAACCTGTGGCTGGTGGTGCTTTGCCCAAGTTTTGCTTGGGCCCGCTGGGTTTGTTCCACCCACTCGGCCTGGCAGCCTGTGTTCAGCTCACACTACTGGCCTGGATCCCATGCCTCCAAGGGAGACTGCAAGTCAGGTGTGGAGCAGTGGGGGTGGGGGATGGGGAGGGGATGTGAGGATGTGAATGAGTGTGGGATCTGGCCACCGCACAGTCAGACACACCAGCTGCTACCTCAGGGAAGGCAGCTCCAGGTGCTGGCATGGTAGCTGGCTCTCTATGAGGCTGCAGCTGGACTAGGCACACCTCAAGCAGCTTCCACAGCTGGCACCAGGGAATGTGATGGTCCCTGGAAGCTTGGAGACACCAGGAACCACAGGACCCTAAAGAGGGAGTCACAACCCTGACTTGGGGAGCTCCCAGGTTTGGACTCCCCAAAGGGCTGCTCTTCTCTCCTCCTCTTCACCCACAACGTGGTGAGCAAGCAACATGGCTCAATCCTGTTCGTGTTACAGATCTTTTAGCCTCGCCATTTGGTGGGTCCTGAGTTCTTGTCCTGTGACCAGGAAGAATGAGGTGCACAGATAAGTGAAGGGTGAACCAGAGGAAGAGGAGCCTTACTGAGCGATAGAAAGGCTCATTCTCCCATAGGGCTCCTTTTCACCACTGGGGTGTCCCAATGAGTGTTCAACTCCTAGCAGAGAGGGTAGCTCATCTCTGCAGCTGGTCGTCCCATCTTCTGTGCAGCACTCAGCAGAGAGGAGGCCCTAGAGTGGGTACCTCCTCTCTGCAGCTGGTCCTTCCAAGGTCATCTCAGCTCTGGCTGAGCCTGGATTTTATGGGCTTTTGTGGGCCTAAGAGGGGAGGAAGTGCATGCTGATTGGCCCATGGGTGGCCATGAGCAAGTCCAGAAAAGGCACCACAAGTTCCCACTCCAGTCTGCACGACTGGCAGCCCAGCCCCCAGCCTTCAGACCCTCCCTGGCCTGAAGCCGAGGTCTCACTGAGAACCCACCCACTGCTGCCCAGGAACCTGTCTGCCTCCTGCTGCCCTTCATGGCCCCCAAGCTGTGGGTGCAAAGGGGTGCCTGAAGGCCAGTGCCAAGCTGCTCCCAGGCGCCCCTGGCTTCCCTCCCATGCTCCTCAGTGCCCAAAGTCTGGAGGGGGCTAAGGCGGCAGGAGGCTGACATGTCAGCACTGCCTTGAGCATGGGCACACCCAGCCAGGCTGTGACAGTGCCCAGGCTCAGCCTTGACTTTGCTCTGAGATCAGAGCAGGTGCTGACAGCAGGGAGAAGCCAGGCAGTGGGAGCAGGCACTTCCGAGCCTGCAAGGGCAGGGGGTGCCTTCCCAAGCCCCTAAGAGTGTAGAGATGCCTGAATCTACCTGCCCTGTGGAGCAGGAGGTCCCTGGGTCTGCAGCAGTGGTTTGGGTGGCTACAGCTGCACCTGGGAGGGTGGGGCTCCCGCCTGCTCCTGGCCCAGAGAGCACAGGGATGCCAGGGTCTGCAGCTATGGCTTGGGCAGCTGGAGTGGCACCTGGGGAACTCCTACCCCAACTCAGAAAGGGCAGGGCATGTAGCCCAGCTGTGCCTCTCTGTTGCAGCCAGCGCCTCCCTGTTGCAGCCAGCATGATGGCAGCAGCCACTCCAGATGGCCCCCCATTGACATCAATACAGAATCATAATTGTTCCCATGATATACACTGGGTATGGAAAAGGTGGATGCAGAGAAATTCATGAAGTATTCCAAGTGTACACAAATTATTGGTTTGTTCACCACATTATCTTGGTCAAGCCACGTGTATTAATAAAACAACAACAATAATAATATTATAGATAAAAGGAATTGAGCAGTCATGATGTGCCAGGCAGAACGCTAACTGCTTTACATTTAATCCTTACAACAACCACAGAGGCAGGTACTTATTATTATGTGAATTTTACAAATAGGGACATTGAGGCTTGGAGATAACTTAGTAATATGGTCCCTCAATATTAAGGGATGCAGCAAGTTGAACCCAGCACTGGTGGACTCCCAAGATCAGGGTCTTAGCCATCGGACTCTACAGCATTTATGCAACAGCAGGTACTGGACAGTTTGCCAGGGTGTTTAAAATGGGTTTTAGAATGAAAAATATCACAAAAGAGCACAACATACGCCAGGCAATTAAAAATAGCTCCTCTGAGCTCTCTTCCCTTATATGAATTTCTTCCCCGCATCGATGAGGGTAAGATCGATTATGATTATGAAGAACCATTCCAGGGGAAGAATTGGTAAAGTCCACATCAGACAGTTTCAATGATCTCATTTCTTGCGTTGTAACTATCACTCCCCTTCATTCCTGACATTGGGTCTGTATAGTTTAGATGTTTATGTGTTTCTTCATCTGAGTTGCTGCCACTCATACTTGTGACCCCCAGCAAATTGTAAAACTACCAATATGATGAAGATCAATGGTTCAGTCTCCTTTAAATGGGAGCACCTTGATTTTCTCATGAAAGTGTATGTACTAATAGTAATACAAATAGAGTATCTCCTAGACTGAGATAAACACTTAGGAGACAAGATTATAGTCTAAATTGGTTTTATACTTACCATCTATTTGTTTAATGGGAATTATTAATAATATTTCCTCATTTAATGAGAAATATGGAACTAATTCAAATGAATTGCTCAATTTATGAATGGAGTATCAGGACTTTAGTCATAGGGGTATTGCTTACCATGTTCATTAACTATAACAGAATTCCTTTAAGTGCATGAGCCCAGGAATTTTTCTTACAGGATCAACTGGCATTACTTCTGCTATGTCCTCTGAAGACTCAGCAGAGCCATAAAGTAATGAGCTCTTCAAGAAGACGAAAAGTGTACTTGGTCTCTATATCCTTGAATGCATGAATTCATATGCAATTGAATGAATAACTAAATAATGAGTGAATAAAAGAGCAGGAAGCAATGACTCTTCTCTAACCACTGCTAATAAGGAGTCACCTGGCATTTCTTCCCCTGTGGATATTAACTATCTCAATTCTAATTTAATAGGTCTGGGCTGCAGAACTGTATATTTGAAATCTCCCTAAGTGTTCTGAATTATAGGAGGGCAGAGAACAACTGCATTAATATAACCTAGAAATAAAAATGCCACTACTGGTAGTTAAAAATACAATACTATTAATTTGTTCATCTATTTTATATTTATGTAAACATATAACTTATAATTTATATACATACACATATAGTATATATTTTGTTTGCATTTCAACCTTATTCTAAAAGGAATATAAAATAACTATCAGAATGTCACATATCATACCAGATTTAAAAAGTAACTGATTAAAAAGCAAAAGAAATACACAGGTAAAATGAGTATCGGTCAGGACTAGGGTTGAAAGATCATGCTGGCGTGGAGGAGTGGAATATGATAGAAATCAGACAAACCGCGGATCGGAGTTAGTGTTTGTGCATACTCTGAGTTTTCAGCACTGCCTTTTGCAGCTATGCAAGGTCAGGTGAGCTCAGAGTGGATTTTCTTTGTTTACAGTTTGTTACTGCTTTTCTTTTCCCTCGCCTGTGTTCTTTGAACCAGCAATACTTCTATAAAGGAGAAAATATTTTTATTGCTTGTGATTCTTTCCAGAAAGTTCTCCCTTGCCCAGCTGATTCATCTCATTAATATCTTTGCTTAAAAAAAAGTAAACTCTACAGCAGTCATTTCAGAGTAAAGCTGAGAATGATTAAAGATATTTCTGGTGATACGAAATGGTTTTAACTGTCCGGAGATGTTAATCAGAAAGGGAACAATAATCCCCAAAGAAGACGGATTCACCTGGGATCCTGAAAGTGAAGCTATTCTTACAGCTCAAAGAATGGGGTGTTGTGCGAATGAATGAGAGTAGAGAGGCCTGGGGAGGTTTAGGGAGAAGCAGAGAGCAGAGAATGCAAAGCCTTTTCAAATCTGAATATCCAGACTGAAGGAATCAAATTGTGGGTCACTGGTTCAGCTTTTGTGCACGACCTTGAACAGGCCAACCCGGATTCAGGATGAAATGGGACACTCGTGGGTCTCTCCATGCCAGATTTTCTTTTCACTGTTCCCACTCAGCTGCCCTGGAGGCACCAGACAGCTGCCATTTCCAAACACACCCCCGATCCACTGCCTACTTTGACAGCAGGATGTGGAAAGTGAGAAATCTCTCTGGGCTCCTATTCACTTTAAAATGGTCAAACCAGTAAATGGAAGGTGAGTTTGCTACCCTCTATCCCTCCCTGTGATTGAGTGGTTTAACAGAAAACAAATCCTACTGACTCACAAATATGCCAAGCATGAGGCAGGCCAGCACCTTAGCCCAATCCTACAGGACAGCCTATAGAAAGCAATAACGAAGACTCCAATGCCCTGAACTTTGGGTCTACGGCCCAGTCGGTACCATGAGGGCAAATGGTAGATGAGATTCCTGCTCTCAACATGTGACCACTGTAAAACTGCTAAGGGTTTCTTCAACTTTTAAGGCCCCCAGGACACTGAAAGTTCTAAAAATACTACCCTGTGGAAGTATTGGAAAAGAATTTTTTTTTTTTTTTTACTTTAAAAAAAAAAGTCAAGAAAATTAGCAAAATGTCAAATACCCAGAGAGGTCAATAAACTTCAAAACAATGAGAATATGCAGTGTTCATATTAGGTTTCAGAGGGCTTTACCTATGTCCTAGGAAGCAGTGTGGGAAACAGACAAGCACTAGACTTGAAATTCATAGTTCGGCTTAGCTATCCACTGGTTCTGATCATGGACAAGTCATTTTACAACTAACGTTCAATTTTCTCTTCTTTAAGGTAGGGATAGAGTAATCATGAGCATTAAATGTGAAAATGTAGCCTACAATGCTCAGCAAATTTCTGGGCACTCAGCTGTTGTTCAGTTCAAATGAATCTGAAATAGATGATAATTGGGTTAGAAAGAACCTAATGGCTACTTGGTGCTCACTTCAAGTAATGCCGTAAGTCATGGCATAAACCTAGTCTGTTTTTTCAAAACTATAGGCTGCCTTCACAACTCCAGCTCCTTTAGAGGAAGGGAGCAGTCATGGGTTTGATAATGAATTTCTGTTTAACAATAGAAGGGATGGGATGTGGGCTGGTTGATTCTGAAACTCAGGGCTCTTTACTGCAATATGTCTTCTGCTCTGTGTACCAATCATCTGATGCTTAAATGCACTGAGTCCTATCAAAAATGGTTAGCAATGAGACACTTTAGCACTCCTAAGCAGTTAGGGCTGCTATGGTTCACCCTAGTGAGACAATGACTTTCTAGTTGCACAATTAAGCAGTAAAACATTAGTGTAGCAAGCACAGGGTTCAGTGTGAAGCACAGTTGAGTCTAATGATGTAAACTTGGTAAAATTGCTTAACTTTACTAAGACTTTTTCATCTTAAGGTGAAAATAATAATAGAACCTACTTGTTAGGGTAATAGTAATGATTAAGGAAGATAATAAATATTAGTTTCTTGGCACTGTGCCTGACACATTGTGATTAGTCAAATAACTTTGACAATAATTAACATTATGGATATTAAAAGATGTGTCATTAGAAGTAATATTAGGTGTGAGTGCAACTAGCAAAAATATGTATTACATTTTTTCTAAATTGGCTGCAATGATGTCTTTGAACAGCAACAGTTGATTACATATCACCTAAAATTCAGTATTAGTATAAATAAGTGCTGTAATTTTGTCAAACTTTCAAAATTAGCCCAAGATGAGACCAGACTCCAAGTATCTCTATATTCTTGAATTTTGCTTTAACTTGAGAACTCATTCATATTTTTATGCCAGAAAATGGACAGGAATCTTCTCCCCATGAATAAATCAAAGGATTTAGTAATAGGAGAGAAGTAGAGAAACAACACAAAACAACTGAAAAAAAATCTTTGTTTTAGATTCAGGAAGAACATGTGCAGGTTTGTTACCCAGCTATATTACGTGATACTGAGGTTTGGGGTATGAATGGTCACCCAGGTATTGAGCATGGTACCCAACAGTTTTCCAACCCTTGCCTGACTCTCTCCTTCCCTCCCCTTCTAGTATCCAGTGCCTATTGTTGCCATCTTTGTGTCCACAAGTACCCAATGTTAAATTCCTACATATAAGTGAGAATATGCACCATTTAGTTTTCTGTTCTTATATTAATTCACTTAGGATAATGGCCTGCAGGTGCATCCATGTTGCTGCAAAGGACGTGATTTCATTATTTTAATGGCTGTGTAGTATTCCATGGTGTATATGTGCCATATTTTTTTATCCAATCCAGCATTGCTGGGAATCTAGGTTGATTCCATGTCTTTGCTATGGTGAATTAGTGCTGTGATGTACATACAAGTGCATGTGTCTTTTTGGTAAAATGATTAGTGATATTGAGCATTTTTTCATATGTTTGTTGGTGGCTTGAATATCTTTTGAAAAGTGTCTGTTCATGTCTTTTGCACACTTTTAATAAGGTTATTTGCTTTTTGCTTTTCCAATTGTTCAAGTTCCTTGTAGATTCTGGATATTAGATCTTTGCTGGATGCATTCTTTGCAAATATTTTCTCCTATTCTGTAGGTTGTCTGTTTATTCTGTAGATAGTTTCTTTTGCTATGCAGAGGTTCTTTAGTTTAATTAGGTCCAAATTTGTCAATTTTTGTTTTTGTTGCAATTGCTTTTGAGGACTTAGTTATAAATTATTTCCCAAGGCCAATATCCAGAATGGTGTTTCCTAGGTTTTCTTCTAGGATTCTCATAGATTGAGGTCTTACATTTAAATATTTAATCAATCTTTATTTAATTTTTATATATGATGCAAGGTAGGGATCCAGCTTCATTCTTCTGCACATGGCTAGCCAGCTATCTCAGCACCATTTATTGAACAGGAAATCCTTCCCCAATTGTTTGTTTTTGTTGACTTTGTCCAAGATTAGGTGGCTATAGAGGTGTGCAACTTTATTTCTGGATTCTCTATTCTGTTCCATTGGTCTATGTGTCTGTTTTTGTTTGTTTGTTTGTTTGTTTACCAGTACCATGCTATTTTGCTTAATGTAATCTTATAGTTAGTTTGAGGTCAGGTAATGTGATGCCTCCATCATTGTTCTTTTTACTTAGGGTTGCTTTGCCTACTCAGACTCTTTACGAAACATCTGAATTGGATTATAATCATCAACAGGTAGAGGCTGTAACATTTTTATATTCTGTTATTTGATGATATCAGTAGAAGTCAAAACAGTATTAGCTGTCAGGTGCATGACTGGGTAACAGCAAACACCTAGTACACGGGCACTTGTGACAATAGTACACTAATCTTGGTGTTATACTCATGGTATTTTGAGGACTACAATAGGAAAAAAATGGGTTACTCCTCAAAAGTGGCAACATCATTGATATTATAAGAGGAAACTGTCTAGTAATGGGTTAGCAAAGTAAAGACAAAGAATGGCTTGTTTTTGTGATTACCAACATAAAGTGCTGGAGAGGGGTCTTGCTGTAAAATTTCTTCTATAACTGTCCAGAAGCACCAGTTCACAAAGCCTTTAGTGACAAACAGAGTGAGTCAGGCCAGTCTTCACAACAAAGCCATTCTAGTGAGGAGATTTCTGGGGCTCTTTGTGAAGAACCTAAGGGGTGCTGGAGATTTAAACACAACTTAGCATTATGGCATTCACTAAAGGTTCTCCCATTGTGCAAAGAATCCTAAGAAATCCTGTCTTTAAAATATTTGTCCTTCTAAGTGGGGAAAAGGCAAGCCAGGAATGATTTAGACAATGTTTATCACATCAGAGAAGCTGACAACTGGGTAGTCTGACAAATGCTGTTACCTACTCCACTTTCCCTCTCCTAACACATGTGGAAAGAACATATTACTATATTTAACAAAGCTGGCCATCTTGCCTTCTGACTAGTAACCGTGGAATAGCCACAGCCTGACAGCTAATGATAAGAAAATGTTCCACTGTGTTCTTTTCCTCTATCAAAAAGAATGGTCCAAGACACGGCTATGCAGTATTTCCCTGTCCTTCACTCACTCCCAAGGTGTCCATCCAGCTCTGGTGAGTCTCTCCCACCTTGTGGGCATTCCCATCAGATTTTGGCAAGGGGAGTGGTAACTGTGGTATTACTACAGCTTGGGGTAACTCCCTAGATGAAGAAACCTATGTTAAGACCAAATTTTACTCAAATAATCTATCCGAATCCTCTAATCATTAGGAAGGATAGACAATTATTAGCTTAAGTATCATCATATATTGTCATGGGAGCTTCCTTTTTTATGAAAATGCTGACAAATGGTCGGCTTCTGCTAGAATATTCATCCAGTACACAGGTACTCATGAATTTAAAGTGCAGCATCTCTTCCTGATGGGTTGTCCTGGCTGTAGTAAACTAAGGAAAACTCAGATATTACATTTGACAGTAAAAGAATATACAGAACTCTAGTTAATTAGAGTTCTGTGAATAGTAACTCCCTGTTTAGAGAGGCAGTTACGAGGCTGTGAATAGTAACTCTCTGTTTAGAGACATTCTTTAGCTATGACCTATATAGGAATAAAATATACATGTTTTCACTCTAATTTTTTTATGCACAGAACAGTGATTTATGTAGGAAAAAGAAAAGACTCAGATAGTTGGTTTTCCTCCTGGGGATATGTTTCTCAATGGTAGGAACCAAGGACAAAGTCTTGCCCAGGTCCAGAAAGTGCACAGCTGCTGGCAATCTTACAGATTAGTCAGAGACCAGGATGACTGGGAAGGTGCCATTGATGGTGAGCAAAGGAGAAATGGGCATGAAGAGAGTGATGTGCGTTTGGAATCACCACTGGAGGAAATTAAGAGAAATGAGGGATCCTGCGACCTGGTGAAGACACATTTCCACGCCTTGTGTTTCTTCCCAGGAACCTCTCCAGTTATTTCTTTCTTATTTACAAATTGCATAAGACCATGGAAATCTTGTCCCACTCCTTACCTTCTGGAAAAAGAGGCAAGAGCATGTTTTAGAAGGAATCTTCTTCCTTACAGTTGGAAGGATGAAGATGGTGGGACAGTGGAGAAGAGCCATATCTGTGTTTCTACTGGTTATCACAACAGGACCAAGAATTAGCCTGGTATATATACATACATATATATGTATATAACATATGTATATGTATACACTTATATATACATATATGCATATATAAATATGCCATTATATATGTCTATATATACAAATATGCAGGTATATATGTGTATATATACACACACATTTTATATGTGTATATATGTGTGTATATATACAAACACACACCTATACATACATTATATATATGTCTTCCACTACTTATTTCCTCTCATTATTTAAGTTACCAAAAACTATTGTTTCTCTTTCAAATTCACCTTCTCTTTTCCATCTCCAATAACATTTCCTTATTTCATCTGCACATCATATCTCCCTTGCATTACTAAAATACTCCCCTAATTGGATTCTCTTTTGTGTCTCACCATTATAGCTTATCTTTCACACAGCTATCAGAACTGACTTTCTAAAACAAAACCTATTCATGCCACTTCTTTACTTAAAAAGTGTTTCCCTGTTATTCTGGGGCTTCTGATTTTTGTCTAGGGTGTAGCCTTGGAAATTATGCTAAAATCCATAAACCTACAGTTAATTCTGATGCATAGCTCCACTGAGAACCACTGTATTAAAACTGTCTATGTAGATAGTCGAAGAATAGGCAGACATTTCTCTGATAACGTGCTCAAAATTCTTATCAGGGAGAAACCAAGAAAATGGAACTATTTGTTGTCCTAGTGTATGTCACATGATTATAAAAATGCCAAATTAAATAAATTCACCATGAATAACAGAAGCAGTGGTATTCTCTACCTTTTCTCTCTCAGTTTTGTATAAAAATAGAGACTAGTGGTATGAAAGATTCCCCAGCACCACTGAAATCCAGGCTGACATTGTATCCAAATAGAACTGACTCTCCTGTAGCAATTACATACCCTGCCTGCCAACCAGGTCTGCCAGGTCACTAGAAATCTTACCAGAACTCTTCCTTCATTATTTGCTAAGAATATTGAGGATGGGGGAAACAGAAAGAATGAGGGAAGGCAAAATGACCGTCTCAGGCAAGTCAGCTCTAGGAAGATTTGCTAAGTAGGAAAAACTTGTCATTATGCCCCTAATTTAAAAAATTTTAAATTTAGAAATATTCAAATATATACAAGAGCAAAGAAATTTAAACATGTAACCATTATCCACCTTCAAAATTACAACATCTGCAATCTTGTTTCATCCATATTCCCCACCACACACACTCTTTTCTCCATATACACTGGATTATTTTGTAGCAAATCTAAGACATGGTTTTATTCATATATAAATATTATACTATGAACTTGTAAAAGACAAGAACCGTTAAAACAGAATAATAGACTTCTTGCATTTTATTACTTCTCTATTGTTCCTGTAACAAATTACCAAAAACTTACTGGCGTAAAGCAACAAAAATTTATCATTTTATAGTTCAGGAGGTCAGAAGTTGGAAATGAGTCATAAGGATCAAGATGTTATCTGTTCTGGTTCCTTTTCAAGGCTCCACAGGGGAGAATAAATTTCTTCCCTCTTCCTGCAAATGGCATTTCTTGAATGCTAGCTGTATCACTCAACCTCTGCTTCTGTGGCTATATGGTCTTTTATTCATTGACCTTGTTGGCTCCTTCTTCTAAGAACCCTTGTGATATGGGTTGGCTCTTTGTACCCACCCAAATCTCATCTCGAATTGCAATCCCCACCTGTGGGAGGAGGGGTCTGATGGGAGGTGACTTCCTGCTTGCTGTTCTTATGATAGTGACCGAGTTCTCATGAAATCTGGTTGTTTAAAAGTGAGTGGCACCTCCCCCTTTGCGCTCACGTGCTTGCTCGCTCGCTCTCTCTCTCTCTCTCTCTCTCTCTCTCTCTCTCCTGCTACCCTGTAAGACATGCCGTGTGATACAGTTTGGTTCTGTGTCCCCACCCAAATCTCATCTTAAATTGGAATCCTCATAATTGTCACATGTAAAGGGAGGAACCCAGTGGGAGGTGATTGGATCATGAGGGCGGTAATATCTGCTTCGTGATAGCGAATGAGTTCTCACGAGATCTGATGCTTTTATAAGCGGCTCTTTCCCCTTCGCTCTTCACTCTTCTCTCTCCTACCACCTTGTAAAGGTGCCTGCTTCCCCTTCCGCCATGATTGTAAGCTTACTGAGGCCTTCCCAGCCCTGTGGAATTGTGAGTCAATTAAACCTCTTTGCTTTCTAAATTACCCAGTCTCAGGTATTTCTTTATAGCAGTGTGAGAACAGATTAATACACTTTGCCTACCCTTTGACTTCCACCATGATTGTAAGTATCCAGAGGCCTCCTTAGCCATGTGGAACTGTGAGTCAATTAAACTTCTTTTCTTTATAAATTACCCAGTCTCACGTAGTTTTTTATGTCAGTGTGAAAATGGGCTAATACACCTTGTGATTACATGTAGGACCTACCTGGATAAGCCAGGGTAATCCTTAACTTAATTATATCTGCCAAATTCCTTTTACCCATATAAGGTAATACATTTACAGGTACCAAAGACTAGGACATGGGTATCCTTGAGAGGAGGAGGCATTATTCAGCCTGCCACAAACTAAACTTTAACAATAGTTTCTAAGTGTCATTAAACATCTAGTCAGAGTTCAGATTCCCCTGATCATCTTATAGTTTCTTTGGTTTGGTTTTGTTTTCCCTCAATCAAAACCATTCTCTCTGAGAAAGTTCTATCATGTCCTGGCATCCATTATGCTGTCACATAAATTAGTTTAAGGAATCAGGTGCCATGCTATAATATAATTCTGACTTAGGCTTTGTTCTGCCGAGAAGCACCATTCATAGAATCCTAATGGTGCCAGTCATTTCAATTGTGTCACCAAGTTGATACTGTTACTGACTAGTTTGGTCTAAATTTGCAGCTGTAACTGTTCTAGAAGGACTTATCCATTGATTTTATAGATTCAGCCTAAGTTTTAGGAATTGTCTTAGGTCCCAGGATAACTCATGTGCTGTATCTGCAGAGAATCAATGAGTGGGCCCACATTCATGAGAAATTCAGGCCACAATGGAATACATGAAGCAGACATTCCTTAATCTCCTTTCTCCTAAAAGTGTGTGTTGTTCCTCTGATCCATTCCCTTCCATTTTTCTTCCTTCCTTTACCTCCTAAAAGAAAAAGGAGATTAAGTAAGATAACAGGAGGAAATAATCCTTGGTCAATGCTAACCTCCCTGTCTCTCTAAGTTCTCATGATCAGATAGCTGAACTCAAGGAAGGGATAGAATAGATGACAACTGTGTAAGACAAAAAAAAAAAAAAAAAAAAAAAAGTGTTCACAGCCATGTGGGAGCAGGATGAGAAGACCAGGACTACAACTACTTCCATTCTGCTGATTTAAGAAAAGGAAAAATTAAGGGTAGGAATCTGATTTGAAAAGACAAGCAGAATTTGACAGCCCTGTAATGTACTGGAAAGAATTAATTATGTGTACTGGATCTGACTGCAAACTCTACCACTAACCAGCTATGTGATTTGGGGCAAATCTTTAAATGTTCTAGATAGCTGATCATCTTTAAAATGCAGATGTGGGCCGGGGGCGGTGGCTCACACCTGTAATCCCAGCACTTTGGGAGGCCCACGTGGGTGGATCACTGAGGTGAAGAGTTTGAGACCAGCCTGGCCAACATTGCAAAACCCCATCTCTATTAAAAAAAAAATACAAAAATTAGTTAGGCATGGTGGCACATGCCTGTAGTCCCAGCTGCTCTGGAGGCTGAGGCAGGAGAATTGCTTGAACCCAGGAGGTGGAGGTTGCAGTGATATGAGATCATGCCATTGCACTCCAGCCTGGGTGACAGAGCAAGACTCCATCTCAAACAAACAAACAAAATGCAGATGTGGACTAGATAGTCTCTAAAGCTCCATTCCACTGATTTTTTTTTTCCAGTGCTTGTCATTTCTAATGTGAAATACAACATAAAATGTATATTCATCCCTTGATCTCATATATTTCCTAGAAATTTTTTAATTTTATTTTTTAACTTCTATTTTAGGCTTGGGGGTATATGTGAAGGTTTGTTACATAGCTAAACACATACCATGGGGGTTTGTTGTGCACATGATTTCATCACCCAGGCACTGTGCCCAGTACCCAGTAGTTATTTTTTTCTGCTCCTCTCCCTTCTCCCACCTTCCACCCTCAAGTAGACCCCAGTGTCTGTTGTTCCTTTCTTTACATTTATGAGTCTTATTATTTAGCTCCCATTTATAAGTGAGAACATGCATTATTCGGCTTTCTGTTCCTGTGTTAGTTTGCTAAGGATAATGGCCTCCAGCTCCATCCATGTTCCTGCAAAAAACATGATCTCATTTTTTATGGCAGCATAGTATTCCATAGTTCATATGTACCACATTTTCTTCATCCAATCTGTCATTGATGGGCATTTAGGTTGATTCCATGCCTTTGCTATTGTGAATAGTGCTGCAATGAATAGTCACATGCATGTGTCTTTATAGTAGAATGACTTATATTCATCTGGGATTAATGGGATTACTGGGTTTAATGGTAATTCTGTTTTTAGCTTTTTAAGGAATTGCCATACCACAAAGATGGAACTAATTTACACTCCCACCAGCAGTGTGTAAGTGTTCCTTTTCTCCTCAACTTTGCCAGCATCTGTTATTTTTTGACTTTTTAATAATCGTTCCGACTGGTGTGAGATAGTATCTCATTGTGGTTTTGATGTGTTTTTCTCTAATGATTAGTGATATTGAGGCCTATTAAATATGCTTGTTGGCTGCATTGTATATCTTCTTTTGAGAAGTATCTGTTCATGTTATTTGACCACTTTTTAATGGGGTTGTTTTTCTCTTTTAAATTTAAGTTCCTTGTAGATTCTGGATATTAGACCTTTGTCAGATGTATAGTTTGCAAATATTTTCTTCCATTCTGTAGGTTGTCTGTTTACTCTGTTGATAATTTCTTTTGCTGTACAGAAGCTCTTAAGTTTAATTAGATCCCACTTGTCGACTTTTGCTTTTGTTCTGATTGCTTTTGGTGTTTCTGTCATGAAATCTTGCCTGTTCCTGTGTCCAGGATGGTATTGCCTAGGTTGTCTTCCAGGGGGTTTGGGTCTTACATTGAAGTCTTTAATCCATCTTGATTTTTGTGCATGGTGTAAGGAAGAGGTCTAGCTGCAATCTTTTGTATATGGCTAGCCAGTTATCCCAACACCAAATATTGAATAGGGAGTCTTTTCCAAGTCACTGATTAAATTATATGACTTTGTATAGGACTTCAACAAGGTAGTTGACTCTAGCAAACATACAGCCTTCCCCAAAAAGATCTACCTCAAAAGCAGGCTGGGAATCACACCAAAATATCTTAAGGGAAGTGTGTTGTTCTTCTGACCCTTTCCCACCCCTTTCTCTTCCTTCCTTTACCTCAGATGCTTTGAGCACAACTAGTACATCATTGGTATAAACTAGGGCTGCAAAGACATTGTCAATACACTCATACCAAAAACACAAATTACCAGTACTTGAGAAAATGGAGTATGATGACCCAATAAGAACTCATTCACATTCTCATATTTGGTGACTGTGAATTTGTTTAAATGAGAGAAGAATAGAAATGGGAACACTCTGTTTAAGGCAAAGTCTGCCTTTTATGATCACAGAGAAACATTAAAAATAGAAATGTTTGCATTCCTGCCAATCAATTCAACAAAGTAGATTGGCATCATATGAACAAAGTGAAGGGTTGGTTGGTATTAGTGGTACTCACTTGGGTAATGCAGGTACAATGCAACAAGAGCTCAGGCAGATAGTCTATCACACGTAAACTTCACTGACAGCATCTAAACAATGGGTAGATAGGTTATTAGGTAGGGGGATCAGTAGGAAAGTCAAACTCAACATAATTATTTTAAAATAATCATTCGGGGCTGATATAAATAGCCTCTCTGCTTTTCATGGTATAGTACGTGCATTGTGCTCTACATGAAATGAGATCAGATGGTTATTGAAAACACACGAATCCCTCACAATGTGGTTAGAGTAACATATGGTTTCAATAACTAAGTAGTATTTAACATACAGTGACTTTATTATTAAATGTGGTATGATTATTTAATTTAAATGTCAAATATTGAAACCAGCCCGGCTAAAGATTAACAGCTAATATCTACTTCATGTTAAATATTCAATGAATGCTTTTTAATGTGAAGTCACGAATTAACTATTTCAGTCCTGGAGCTTTTCTTCCAATTTACCTTACTGTCTTACAATCCCTATGTGTTAAAAACCTTAAAATCACCAATCCTTAGTATTCCAATATCCTTACAGAGCTTTCAATTTGTGCCGTCTTGCTTGCCTATATGAGGAAAAGGAGGAGGCCAAGAAGAGTGAGACAACTTATTAGAGATTTCGTTCACAGTTTTCTACTTTCCAATTTAGCACTTTTTATGACACCATATTGCTTTTCTTATGGAAGGATTATATGAGGATCAGTGGCCTAACATTTCTGAACTAGATTTCTATATGAGGGCAGAGACTATATTTTATTGATGCCTATCCCCAAGACTATAACAGGGCCAGTACAGATAAATTGTTCCTTCTTTATCTGTATACTCCCCTTTACCCCTCCCTGCCAATATTTCCTCATGGTGGATTCAGCAGCTCTTTGCCAACTCAGTGCCCAGGATATGAATTCCATTCTGTGGCTTTAATGCAAAAGAAGAAAATTCTTACATTCAGCCCTCATGTTATCTGCAGGAAGAATGGAACTTAATCCAACTGTCTTGCAGAAGAAGAATGATGGTTAAGTCTTGAAAAGTTCAAGTGAGAAGCAAAATCATGGCAGGAGGAGCCATGAGTTGTCAACTGATAGCAAGTCAGGATCAAGCAGGGAAGGTTTTATGTATCTAGGTATGACTGATTTCTGTGAATCAGACCAAGGGTGGAGGGGCCCACTAAAACTTGAACTGAACCAGATATCTGAAGAATCTGGTAAGTGTTCCATAAATATGAGTCCCCCCAACTTTCCTCTCTCACTCTTAACCCTCTTTGCTAAATTGACTGTAGGAATGAGGTTGGCTCAAGCATTTTTGGATTGAGTAACCAGAATGGTGACATATCAATGGTTCATCGAGTCATATGAAGAATATACAAAATAACTGGCTGATTTTTGCCTGGAGAAAAGAATAGATAACTGGTCAAGTATGCGTGTGCATGTGTGTGTGTGTGTGTGTGTGTGTGTGTGTGTGTGTGTGTGTTTATGCAGGGGCAGGAAGTGGAAAGGTGGTAGAAGCGTTGACAGGAAGTGGGGCTTGCTATGTGAAAACTGTCTTTACGTATTTTCTGTTATGTGGAACTAGAAACAGGGTATTTCTGTGTAGCTCCAAGTAGATGAATTAGTCCCAACAATAAGAAATACAGGGAAGCTGATTTCTGCTGATGTTAAGAAACATTTTTTCAGCAACCAGAGTTGCCCAATGGTAGAATGATGGAACCAGCCAAAGTCATGAGCTCCTGGTCTTTGAGAATGTTTGAACAAAATGAGACTGAATGGCACTGGGAAGCCCTTCAGGGAAGCAAACTCCAAAGTCTTTTCTGTTTAACTCAGCATTCTGTAGAACTGCCATAAGAGACTTAAATTCATTTTTCATGAAGTAATTTTTCATTGCAAATTCCTCAGATATAATTCTCTCTGGCAAAGAGAGGTAAAGCGCGGAAGTGCTTAAGAGAGACAGAAAAAAGAAAAAGAAGGAAATCCTGAGAGTGACTGGCCCAGAACAAGCAGGTGGAGGGTAGACCTTAGTTACTACAGTGGATGAACATGTCACAGTTCTTATGTTGATATGAGAGAACAAGGAAGAGCTAGGACAAAGTGCATTCAATCGGGGCATAAATTGAATTGAAGGTAGGAATGTCAGTTGAGGTATGCTTGCACCTTGGAGATCTTATTAAACTTGAACCAAACTGCAGCTGCCCACAGCTCTTCTGCTGATCTCTGAGCCTTGGCTCGTTCCTCATGCTTCTTTCCACTCCATGCATAAACATATCTTTATGCATCACTTCAGGCATGAAGATTAGACTCTTCTCTGGTTTTCACCAAAAATCCACCTTATCTAACCTTTCATGAGTTTAATAACTTTACTAAAGACTTCGATTCTCTGGGCATATTACAATAGACCTGTCACCAATGGTGGGCTGCAAACGGGAGCCAGAAAATAAGAGCCTCATATCTATAGTGTTTGGAGATTCAAGACTCATCTCCAGAATTCTCTTTGTAGCTCTAGCATAACTGTGAGAAATTATGGGTGGGTGATGATTGAGTGTCTCAGTCCACCCTATCTCTAAGAATACTGACACCTAATTTCACTATGAGGACAAGATTTGTACTTTGAATATATAGAGAAGTAAGGTCTGTATGCTCAAAGTTGCATATCATATTGTAAAGAAAAGCTGAGGAAAATAGGAATATGAATAAAAATGACAGTTTATTCTTACTGTGTATTTACTATGTTATAGGGAGTGTTCCCCATGTTTACATGCACTAGTCTGGCTCCAAAGCCAAACACCTCACTACCACATGACCTATGAACATGAAGAACACTTTCAAGTAGTTGACAGGTTGACTTATAAAACGGCAGTCAGGCTTGATCTGATCCCTGCTGATCTTTTCTGGATACATCTTGTGAGCTTCAGGTAAACGACTTTTGCTACTCCACGAAGATTTTTCTAACAGAGCAGTATGAAGGTGGAATAGATGACTGAACGCCAGAGTGAGGTCTCCATCTCAGTACTAGGAGTGTTGGGAAGAGCGACGATTACTTTGTCAAACCAGGCCACACTTCTACACTATTGGCAATGATCCTAAGACTACCATGGGAATCATGGAATTTTCACTTATTCCAGAAAATTTAGGAGATGTTTCTTATAAGATTGTCAGAAAATAAACTATAGGTTGGAGACTTTCAATACATCTCTTCTCCGTATTTGTGGTTATATATGCCATCCAATTTAGTCAGAGGGTCCCTACTTTCTTCTACCAGTTGCAACCTATGTGGTAACTGCTAAAGATCTTGGTTCAAATGCAAAACCTCAGACTGACAAGTCTCATTGATGAGGAGGTATGTTTCCTCTACATTGGATGTCAATGTAATTTTATTTCTAGTATGCTATGATAGCAGGAGGCAGTTAAATAAAAACCAGACCTGCTGCCTCATCAAGGAAGCATCTCACGCTGAGAGTAAAGGCCCCTTCGCGTCTGCTACCTTTATATACATCTTCTCCTGGGCTTAGGGCTCAAGATCAAATCTCTAAGTTTGGTAAAATGGAGAATTTTCTTGACTGGCCAGTATCTAACTATTCCATGTCAAGCAGTGATTTCAAGCTCAAGGCATTCTGTGTCTATTGTCCGCACATCCCCCACCACCATCCCCAAGCATAGGAAAGAATTACTCAATACCTCCCCTTCCTTTGGCACATAAAGCACATCATTTCTTATCCTCTTACCACAAAAGAAAAAAAAATGCTATTCCTACCACCAAGACTGTCTTACAGTGGATCATTTAAACAGCACATGCCCTAATCTCTTTCAACTTTATATCACCTGCCTGCTCTGATTTCCAAGACCATAAACTCTTGAGATGGAGCTGAGGTGATTACTAGTTTTTAAGGGTCAAATTCACATATAATTTCCTTGTAGGAATAACTTAAATTACAAACTACAAACAATCAACATCCCATCCCAAATCCAAACCAAAGATCCAGAAGGCAATATTGCCCACAAGGCTCGCTGTGCCCACTTCACGTGCCCACACATGCTACCAATTAAAGAAATGGTACCATGAAAAAAAGTGTCTTGGTGCAGGATTTTTTCTACTCCTGTCATGAGGCTCCACTATTTTGGTCAATTTTGAGTCACACAAGTTTTAATGCCTTGGAAAACTGTTTTGTAACAAGAAAACCAAGAATAGAATTCTGAGATTGATCCAAAAATTAATATTTCAGAAACAGTTGAAGAAATTGGTAATTAATTTTTTGGAGACCAGAAGTTTTGATGGAGTCAGGACAACTACAGTTAAAGAGTTATTTGCTATGACTCTGCAGAGCATGATTAAATCAATGGATAGAAGTTCCAGGTGAACTGAAGATCAATTTTGACTTGATATGAATACTTAAAAACAACATTATAACAATTAGAGATGTCCAAAGATGCAATCAGCTGTCAAAGATAATAAAGCATTCCATGTCCCTGCAGGTACAGTTTTCAAGCAGAGAAAGGGTAGTTACACACTGAGTATTTTGAAGATGAAATGTACATATCAGATAATAATTTGACTAGGTACTCAAGAAGGCTCCATCTACCCTATGATTCTATGTCTGAAGAATTTCATAAGAAGATTTACTGTTATAGTCCAAACAGACGGTGAAGACAGACCACCTGGCAACTGATATTAGAACTGAAAATGAAGAAAAGAATAGAGGAATTCATAGCTGCCTGCTGTAATTTTAGTCAGACAGTCTTCCATAGAGGCCCTACAGCTTCTAAATCTTATTCAATCAATTCATTTACATGCACTGAGTGCCCACTCTATTAGCCCATTCTCACACTGCTATAAAGATATTACCTGGCCAAACTCGGTGGCTCACACCTGTAATCCCAGCTCTTTGGGAGGCCAAGGCAGGCAGATCACAAGGTCAGGAGTTCAAGACCTGTCTGGTCAACACAGTGAAACCCCCTCTCTACTAAAAATACAAAAAATTAGTGGGGTGTGGTGGTATGCACCTGTAATCCCAGCTGCTCAGGAGGCTGAGGCAGGAGAATCACATGAACCTGGGAGGCGGAGGTTGCAGTGAGCCAAGATTGTGCCATTGCACTCCAGCCCAGGTGATGGTGTGAGACTCTGTCTCAAAGAAAAAAAAAACTATCAACAAAAGACATTTAATTCCACATGGCTGGGGAGGCATCAGGAAATGCAGAAGTTGTAGGGAAAGCAAGGCAGATCTTACCAAGTGGCAGGATAGAGAGAACACACAAGGGGGGAACTGCCAAACACTTTTTAAACCATCCAATCTCATGAGAATTCCCACATTATCATAAGAACAGCATGGGGGAAACTGCCTCCATGATCCAGAGACCTTGAACCAGGTCCCTCCCTCGATATCTGGGGATTACAATTTGAGATAAGATTTGGGTGGGGACACAGAGCCAAACCATTACCCATTATGTACCAAGTACTATGTTATCTGTGAAATATAATAGATAGTGAGGAGTGTGACCTATAGTCCTCCAGTTCTTATTCTCAAAATGTTTAAATATTAGTAGTTAGGAAGATATGTGGGTATTAAACATACATAAAATATGCACAAATAGCAATCTAATTTATTTAGGAGTTAATATGGCTGGACCGTGTCCCCACCCAAATCTCATCTCAAATTGTTATCAGAATTGTAGTCCTCACGTATTGGGGGAGGGACCTGGTGGGAGGTGATTAGATTATGAGGGCAGTCTCCCCCATGCTGTTTTCATGATAGTGAGTGAGTTCTCACGAGATTTGATGGTTTTAAAAGCAGCAGTTTCTCATCTCTATTCTGCTGCCTTGTGAAGAAGGTGCCTGCTTCCCCTTCGCCTTCTGCCATGATTGCAAGTTTCCTGAGGCTTCCCCAGCCTTGTGGAACTGTAAGTCGATTAAACCTCTGTCCTTCATAAATTACCCAGTCTCAGAGAAGTTCTTTATACAAGTGTGAAAATGGGCTAACACAAGAGTTAAGGAATATTTTTCTGAGGAAATGACATTTCAGCTGAAACTTGTAGGATAATTAGTAGTTCCACAGGCAAAGTCTAAAGGAAGGCTATTCCAGGTAGCAGGAACAATGCATCTGAAGGCCCTGAATCAAAAATAGCTTAGATGTTTGAGAAACAGATAGCAAGTCCTTATGGCTAGTGCATTGAAAGAAAGTGTTAGAACAGTATGAAGTTGAAGAAATGAGTGAGGGTCAGATGATGCAGGTCATGTAGGCCATGTTAAGGATTTTAAATTTCTATTCTAAATGCAATGGTAAGCCACTGAAGGATTTTACTGGAATGCATCACAGTTTTCTATATATGAATCTCTCTGATGGTTGACTGGAGAAATTATTGGACACAGGGCAAAGAGATACAAGGTGTCCAGTTACCTGGTTATTGCAGAAATCTACATGAGACATCATGGTGGCTTGAACTGAGATAGTGGCAGTGAAAATGGAAAATTCAAAACCTATTTCAGAACAGAAACGATATGATCTATTAATGGCTTGTGTGAGGGGTCAAAATGATGACTCCTGGGCTTCTTCATGAGCAACTGGGTCAATAAAGGCACCACTTATTGAAATGGGGAAAGAACATCAACTGAGCAGTTTGGGGAAGAATAAGTGCTCTGTTTTAGATGTATTTGTTTTAGGATGTGCAAGTGGGGATGGCAAGGAGGTTATAACACAAAGAAAAAAGTAAAGGAAAATATTCATGAGTATCAACATGGAAAAGTTATTTATTTAAAGCCACACTGGTGGATGAATTCACGTAGGAAGAGCATGTAGAGGGATTAAGCCCCAGGCTACCCTAACGTTTAGAGAACAGAGGTGAAAGAGAAAGAGAAGAAGCCTAAGAAGGAAGGGTCAGAGGGAAAGGAAAAAAGAGGAGGATTTGGTGTCTTAGAAGCCAGTGGGTAGGATGGCTTTAAAAAGATCAAGATGTCCCTGTTTATGTTTAGACAGCTCAGGTCATCTGTTCAAAAATCAAAGAAGATGAAGATTTTGTGACAGTAAGGGTTTTTTCCCCCCAAGATGGCATATTAGAGGCTTTCAGCATGACTTATTCACTTGGAAATTGCAAGATAGTACAAAAAGATACACTCTGTTAGCTTTAATTCAAGAAGGAAAATGGGAGTCCACTGGAATTAGGAAGGACACTGCAAGTCCTGAAAAGGAGAATGCCAGCAAATAGCCCACATGACAGCATCAACTGATAAAAGTGAGTGAAACCCCAGTACACAAGAGAGGCAGAGAACCTCCTTCTGTGAATCACCTTTCCATCAGGGATAGGAGCAACTCAGGCTCACCTTTCAACTGTTCCTACCAAGCCCTGCAGTTAACTTGGGAGAGGCTTGAAGACTCTGTGAGAAAAAGACACCAGGAAAAGCTGCAGATATTTTTCCAGACCCAAGATTGAAAGCAGGATGGCATTTTTAATCCAGGTACATACAAAGTCAGCCATTCCTTGGTGTCCTGGCAGCCTGGCTGTGCAAGCATTTTGGTTTAGGGTCAGAAATTGAAGCACCTGCTCTGGAGCAGGGTATGGGACATCCACAGCTAGAACTGTGGGAAGTGCCTCAGAAGTAGACCCTGGAAATGTGCTATCCCACATCCCAAGCCTGGGGCAGGAGTAGAACTGCGACAGCTGCAGTTTCTCCTGGGTGGCAAGACTTGCAGCAAAGGCCAGCTTGGCAACCAGGAACTGATGTGTATGTGCCACTGCTTTCCTGAGATTGGGGTGCAAAGTGGGGTCCTATCTTCTCCATCCCCAGAGAGAAAAACCAGGTATTCAGAGCACCTGCTTGCCCGGACCAGCAGCCTGTGTTGCTCCACCTTTCCTGGACATAGACTGTGGTGCAATCAGGTTCTCTCTGCTCCATACCTAGCAGATCTGCAGGCATTCAGAGTAATTCACCTGCTTCAACAGCCTGAGTCACCCCACCATTTAAGTACATCGATTGTGATGTAGCAAGGCTATCTCTGCTCCATGACCGAGCAGATCTCCAGACATTTGGTTCAGCAGCTTGAGCTGCTCCACCCTTCCTCAAAATAGATCATGGTGCAGTGGGGCTCTACCTGCTTCACATGCAGGCAGAAATGCAGGTATCTGAAGCACCCATTTGCCTGGTTCAGCAGCCTGAGCCACCCAACCCTTCCTGGACATAGGTTGTAGTATGGGGTGCAGGGATCCTCTCTGACACATATCTAGGCAGGTCTCCAGGCATTAAGAGCACCTACTTTGTATAGTCTAACAACCCGAATAGCCCTACCTCTCCTGTGCAGAGATCCTGGTGCGGTGAGGGGCTTTACTCTGCATGCCCAAACAGATTTCCAGGCATTCAGAGCACCAGCTTGCCTGGATCGGTGGTCTGAGTCACCATACCCCTCCTGTGCAGATAGCCTGGTACAGAGGAGCCCTCTCTGTCTCCCACCCAGGCAGATCTTCAGGCATTCAGAGGAACTGTTTGCTTGGTTCAACAGTCTGAGTTACCGTACCTGTCCTGTGCAGAGATCCTGATGCATGGACGGGGGGTGGGGAGGGCCTCTCCACTCCATGCTCAGGCAGATGTCCTGTCACTCAGAGCAACTGCTTTTGCTTTCCTGGTTCAGCAGTCTGAGTCACCCCACTCCTGTGCAAAGATCTTGGTGTCGGGGCACCCTCTCTGCTTCATGTTTAGGCAGATCTCCAGGTAACTGGAGCACCCATCCTCCTGGATTAGAAGTTTAGGCCATCCCCCAGCCAGGGGTGCAGAGAACTTGGGGCCAAGGAGGTTTCCAGGCTCCATGTGTAGGCACATCTCTGGGTGCTTCATGGCTGCCCACTGGATTCTCCCTCAGTGCTGGTGCTTATGCCTGCCATTGAGGAATCTATAGGCAGCCCTGCCTATTCTGGTCCCACACTTAGTGGGCCCTGCACTCTGGGGGCTAAGCAGGGAGCTCAGATGACTGTGTATTCCATGAATCAGCCCATTGCCTGAGGCAACAGAGAACTGCTGCCAGTAAGGAATAATCAAGTATATACCCAGCCACATTGGCTGCAGCCAGCTCTTACTAATAAATGTCATCTATGGGCTTGTGGATCAAATTGCACTGCCCAATATAATACCTGCTGAAAGAAATGCACAGGGCTATAGAAACAACCCAAAAGACCCTATCCAGCATTCTGTATAATCATACCCTCTAGAGAGGTGAAAAGGGAAAGAGAAAATAATAACATTATATGGAAAGAAATAAAGAAAAAGAAAAATACCCACTCACATGAAAATAATTACAAAAATTAAAAATGCCAGAGTCTCCAGGTGAAAAGAAATAAGTGCAAGAATTCTGGCACAATGAGAAATCTGAATGTAGTGACATGACCAAAGATTGCACTAGCTCCCCTACAGTGGTCCCTAATCAAAGTAAAAACTCAGAAATGACAGAATAATAATTCAAAGCATGGATTAGAAGGAAGATAAACAAGATCCGAGACAAGGTTGAAAATAAACACAAGGAAACTTATAAAGCAGTCCAAGAAATGAAAAAAGAGATAAACATCTCACAAAGAAATCAGAGTGTCTGCAGTTGAAGAACTCACTTAAGGAATTTCAAAATACAATTGAAATCTTTATCAATAGACTGGACCAAGCACAAGAAAGAATTTCAGAATTTGAAGACTTGTCTTTTGAACTAAACCAGTCACACAAAAATAAAGAAAAAAGAATTTTAAAAAACAATCAAGTCTTTGAGAAATACAGGATTATGTAAAGTGACAAAATCTATGAATTATTGGCATTTTCAAGAGAGAAGCAGAAAAAGTAAACAACTTTGAAAACATATTCAAGGGAATAATTCAAGAAAACTTCCCAAATCTTTCTAGAGAGGTAGACATTCAAATACAAAAAATCCAGAGAACACTTATACTATATAAAAAGAACACCACCAAGGTATATAGTCACCAGATTGTCCAAGGTCAAAAATGAAGTAAACAGTCTTAAAGGCAGCAAGAGAAAAAGGGCAGATCACACAAAACGAGAACCCCATCAGGCTAACAGCAAACTTTTCAGCAGAAAGCTTATAATCCAAGAGATATTTAGAGTCTATTTTCAGCACTCTTAAAGAGAACAAATTCCAGCCAAGATTTCCATCTCTCTCCAAACCAAGCTTCATAAGCAAAAAAGAAATAAAATCATTTCCAGACAAGCAAGCACTAAAGGAATTTGTTGCCATTAGAGCAGACTTATAAGACATCCTTAAGGGAGTTCCAACCATGGAAACAAAAGGACAAGACCTGCTACCTCAAAGACACATGTAAGCACATGGCCCATAGGCCCTATAAAGCAACTGCACAATAGAAACTACAAAGTAACCAGCTAACAACCTCAAGATGGATCAAAACGTAACATGTCAATATTAACTTTGAATGTAAATGGTGTAAATGCCCCACTTAAAAGGCATAAAGTGGCAAGTTAGATAAAGAAAGGAAACCTATCCATCTACTGTCTTCAAGAGAGCCATCTCACATGCAACAACACTTATAGGTTTAATGTAAAGGGCTGGAGAAAGATCTACTATATAAATGGAAAAGACAAGAGAGCAGGGGGTCACTATTCTTAGATAAAAGAGACTTTAAAACAACAACAGTTAAAAAAAAGGATAAAGAAGGACCTTACATAGTGATAAAGGGTTCAATTCAACAAGAAGACATAACTATCCTAAATATATATGCACCCAACATTGGAACATTGAGATTCATAAAACAAGTACTTCTATACCTATGAAAAGACTTGGATAGTCACACAGTAATAATGGGGAATGTCAGCACCCCACTGGCAGCATTAGACAGATCATCAAGGCGGAAAACTAACAAAGGAATTCTGCATTTAAACTTGACACCTGATCAATTAAACCCAATAGACATCTACAGAATACTCGACCTATCAACTACAGAATATACATTCTTCTCATTTGCACACAGAACATACCCCAGGATTGACCACATGCTCAGCCATAAAGTCTCAATAAATTCAAAAAAATTGAAATCATACCAAGCATACTTTTGAACCACAGTGGAATAAAAATAGAAATCAACACCAAGAAGATCTCTCAAACCCACACAATTATGTGGAAATTAAACAACTTGCTCCTGAATAACTTGGGGTAAACAAAGAATTCAAGGCAGAAATTTCAAAAAATATTTGAATAAATGAAAACAGAGACACAATATATCACAATCTATGGGATGCAGCAAAGGCAGTGTTAATGGGAAAGTTTATAGCATAAAATGCCTACTTCAAAAAGTTAGATCTCAAAATTAACGATCTAACATCATACCAAGAGGAACTAGAAAAACAAGAACAAACTAACTCCAAAGCTAGCAGAAGAAGTAGCTAAAATTGAGCAGAACTCAATGAAATTGAGACCCAAAGATTTATACAAAGATTCCACAAAACCAAAAAGTTGTTCTTTGCAAGGATAAAAATAATCAACAGACTACTAGCCAGATTCACAAAAAAAGAGAGAAGATCCAAATAAGCACAATCAGAAATGACAAGCATGACATACAACTGATCCTACAGAAATACAAAGGATCCTCAGAGACTATTTTGAACACCTCTGTGTTCAAACTATAGAAGAAATGGATAAATTCCTGGAAACAATCTCCCAAGATTGAATCAGGAAGAAACTGAAAGACTGAACAGGCCAATATCAAATTCCAAAATTAAATGAGTAATAAAAAGCCTACCAACCATAAAAGGCCCAGATCAGGTGAATTCACAGCCAAATTCTACCAGACATACAAAGAAGAGCTGGTACAAACACTGCTGAAAGGATTCAAAAAAATTCAGGAGGAGAGGTTTTTCCCTGACTCATTTTATGAAGTCAGCATCACCCTCATAATAAAACCTGGCAAAGACAGAACCAAAAAAAAAAAGAAAAAGAAAACTACAGGCCAATATCCCTGATGAACATACTCACAAAAATCCAGAAGAAAAAACTAGTAAACTGAATACAACAGCACATCAAAAAGTTAATTTGCCATGATCAAGTAGACTTTATTCCTGGGATACAAGTTTAGTTCAACATAGACAAATCCAGAAATGTGGTTAACCACATAAATAGAATTTTTAAAAACTATATAATAATCTCAGTAGACATAGAAAAATCTTTTGATAAAATCTAACATCCCTTCTTGTTAAAACCCTCAAGAGTCTAGGTATCGAAGAAACATGCCTCAAAATAATAAGAGTCACCTATGACAAACACACAGCTAACATTATACTGAACAGGCAAAAGCTAGAATCATTCCCCATGAGAACTGAAATCAGACAAGGATGCCCACTCTCACCACTCCTATTCAGCATAGTACTTGAAAGTCCTAGCCTAGCCAGAGCAATCAGGCAAGAGAAAGAAATAAAAGACATCCGCATAGGAAAAGGAGAAGTCAAACTATCTATCTTCATGGACAATATTATTCTATAACCAGAAAACTCTAAATACTCTGCCAAAAAGGCTCTTAGAACTGATAAATGACTTCAGTAAAGTTTCAGTATTCAAAATCAGTAACATGTCTATACACCAATAACATTCAAGCTGAGAGCCAAATTAAGAATGCAATTTCACTTACAATAGCAACAACAACAACAAGAACAAAATACCTAGGAATACATCTTATTATGGAGGTGAAAGATGTCTACAAGGAGGACTACAAAACACTGCTAAAAGAAATAATAGATGACACAAACAAATGGAAAAACATTCTATACTCATGAAGAATCAATATAGTTAAAGTGGCCATACTGCCATACTGCAATCTACAGATTCAGTGCTATTTCTATCAAACTACCAATGTCATTTTTCATGGAATTGGAAAAAACTATTTTAAAATTCATACAGAACAAAAAAGAGCCCAAATAGCCAAAGCAATCCTAAGCAAATACATTGCACAATCTTAAACAATACAATAAGGCTAGTGTAACCAAAACAGCACGGTACTGATACAAAAACGGACACATAAACCAATGTAACAGAATAGAGAACCCAGAAATAAAGCCTCACACCTATAGCCATCTAAGCTTTGACAAGGTTGACAAAAGTAAGCAATGGGGAAAGGAGTCCCAGTCCAATAAATGGTGCTGAGATAGCTGGCTAGCCACGTGCAGAAGAATGAAACTGGATCCCTACCTTTCATCATATCCAAAAATTAAGTCAAGATGGATTAAAGATTTAAACATAAGACATCAAACTCTAAGAATCCTAGAAGAAAGCCCAGGAAACACCATTCTGGAAACTGGCCTTGGAAAAGCATTTATGGCTAAGTGGAAATGCAGTTGCAATGAAAACAAAAATTGACAAATGAGACTTAATTACACTAAAGAGCTTCGGCACAGCAAAAGAAACTATTAACAGAGTAAAAAGACAACCTATGGAATGTGAGAAAATATTTACACACTATGCATCTGACAAAGATCTAATATCCAAAATCTATAAGGAACTTAAACAAATTTACAAGAGAAAAACAACCCCATTGAAAAGTGGACAAAGAACATGAACAGATACGTCTCAAAAGAAGACATACAACTTGCCAACAAACATGTGAAAAAAATGCTCCACATCACTAATCATTAGAACAATGCAAATCAAAACCACAATGAGATACTATCTCACACCAGTCAGAATAGCTATTATTCAAAAGTCAAAAAACAACAGATATTGGTGATGCTGTGGAGAAAGGGAACACTGTTGGTGGGAATGTAAATTAGTTCAGCCACTGGGGAAAGCAGTTTGGAGATTTCTAAAAGAACATAAAAATGGAAATGTCATTCAACCTAGCAATCTCATTACTGGATATATACACAAAAAAACAGATTGTTCTTCCAATAAGACACATGCACCTGCATGTTCATCACAGCACAATTCAGCATAGCAAAGACATGGAATTAACCTAGATGTCCATCAGTGCTAGACTGGATAAAGAAAATGTGGGATATACACCCCATGGAATACTATGCATATGCAGCCATAAAAAATAATGAAATCATGTCCTTTGCAGCAACATGGATGCAGCTGGAGCCATTATCCTAAGCAGATTAACACAGGAGCAGAAAACTAGTCACCACATGTTCTCACTTGTAAGTGGGAGCTAAACGTTGGGTTCTCATGGACAGAAAGATGGCAACGATAGACACTGGGGACTACTAGAGGTGGAAGCTGGAGGGCAAAGGTTGAAAAACTAACTGTTGGGTGCTATGCTCCATACTGTGTTCATCTGTACTCCGAACCTCAGCATCCTGCACTACACCCAGGTAACAAACCTGCACATGTACCCCCTGAATCTAAAATAAAATGGGAAAAAAAAGCAACTACAAAAAAAGATTGGTGGTGTGGTAGGTGTAGAAGGCAGACTGGGTTGTAATGAATGAGGCTGTATAATTTTATTTCAGTATCTCAACTTTTCTCCTGCCTCTATGCTTATCTTAGCTGATATTCCTAGTTACAAAGCCTAAAGCAAAATCTCATGTGCTATCCCGTTATTAAGGAGCATGGGGGAAATGGAGAGTGTAGCACAGAGGAAAGAGGAGCAACAATGAGGATGTCCTTATGCAAGCTGGCCACTGTTTGGTAACAAGCATCACTGATTGCTTGAATTTAAACAACTCTAGCAGAGAGACTTTCTGAGAGCAGTCTGCCTAGGAGGCAGAAGAGAGAAAAGTCTATTCCATCTTCAAGGGACCTCAGTCTTCTTTAAAGATACTAGGCACTTTCAGGGAACATCTTTAAGTTCTGCAGGCAACAGCCAAGGAAGCCAATGCCCAAAAGAGCAACTTAGCATGCAGTTGCAGTGTCTATATACCAGCCTGCCTCACACATGGGGCATCTTGACATTTAGTAGGGTGAGGGTGGCAGTGACAACCTGACTCCACAGCCATAGAAACAGCACAGAGCCAGGCAATAGTGCAGATGGAGACAGGGAGGCAGGAAGCACATTCACTGTGTCCAGTATAGCATCCCGCACTGGCCCCATGGTTCTACCCATGAACATGGATGTGGTCTTTGATCAGATCTACTCTTCTTTTTGTGTGCTTCAGCCATGGACATTCATGGCAGAGGAATTATTCTCTTTGCTAAAACAGAGATGCCCAGCTATACCCTATGAGGGGGGTAATGGGTCATCCATATCCATCATGCTGCCAATAATGAGGAAAGAAACTCCTTCTCAGGAATAATTCTCTTGCTTCCAAACCCCAGAGAAGGCAAATACTTCATCCTCTCACTCCCATTTCCGAAATCATACTTTCTGACATTGTTTGAGGAGGTACTTTATGAGACTCCTAAACAATTTTTTCCGAGGCTGGTAAAGTTTACAGAGAAATTGTATTCCAGGTGGGTCTCATTCTAAGAGATGTATACCTGGAGCTTAGTTTCATTTTAGATACACATCATCCTGACTTCATCCTACTTACTACAATCTCAGTGTTTCAATTTCATAAGAAACAGCCTACCATGGGAGAAAGAAAACTTAGAGTTTCAGAACCTGGGGGAGTTGTAGGCCTACCTCTTATTTGCTCTGTGTTTCTGACGAAATTTCTTAAACTCTCAGACCCATTCTCTATCTGCCTCTAACATTTTTACAGCTCCAAGTAAGTTCTGTATGAAGTTTACATGTATATTCTTATTATTAGGGACCCCCAAAGTGTGTGAGCTGAGGCAGTAGCATGTGGGAATATATGGCTGGAAAGATAAAGGGTGGCTACACAGATAGTCTCATTAAGATTAGCCTATTAAAGGAAAGCCCTACAAGATTAGGAAGGTATGCTTATGGCTTTACACAGACCACTACTCAGGAAGCCACCAAATAGTATCAAATGTTGTACAGCATATTACTTGATCCTGGTCCCATCTAATGGACCAAGAAACTCACAGGTTGGAGGAAAAATGATTTAAGAAAGAAAAAACTGAGATTGCTATGTAAAGACATAGAGGCAGCCAAGAAGTATGTGGGCCATTCTTCTGAGGAAATGTCAATGGAGTTATAACTCAGAGAGAGTCTTCCTTCTTACTCATACTTTATTCAATTAACAAATGTTTTTGAAGTGCCCTTGGTATGTCTAGCACTGTTAGGTTGTGTGTAGGATATGGAGAGAATAAAAATTGTGATCCTTTTCCCCCCAAGCTGATGAAATCTGGCTGCTGTTTTAAGATACCACATCCATAACAATAAAGAAAAAAGTGACATATAATAAAGTTCATGTGGTAAATAAAATGATAGGCAACAAGAAAGATATCTAATATAAAACAGGGTCTTCTTGGCCGGGCACGGTGGCTCACGCCTGTAATCCCAGCACTTCAGGAGGCCCCGGCAGGTGGATCACGAGGTCAGGAGATCGAGACCATCCTGGCTAACGTGGTGAAACCCCATCTCTACTAAAAGCACAAAAAAAATTAGCCGGGCATGGGGCATGGTGGCAGGTGCCTGTAGTCCCAGCTACTCAGGAGGCTGAGACAGGAGAATGGTGTGAACCCGGGAGGTGGAGCTTGCAGTGAGCCGAGATTGCGCCACTGCACTCCAGCCTGGGTGACAGAGCGAGACTCCGTCAAAAAAACAAAACAAAACAAAACAGTGTCTTCTTAATGGACAGTGAAAAAAGAGGATAACATGATAGTAGATAATGTTTATTGAGCACTTACGATGTAACAGGATCTTACATATACTACATTAAATCCTTATAATAATCGTAAGATGAAGAAAGTGAGGCAAAGGGAAGTTATGTAGCTTGACCCATGTCATGCAGCTATTGACTGGCAGAGACAGGAATAAAAATAATGAATTCTAAAAAAGAGATCCATGTGGGCAGTCAAGAAACTTGAGATTTACTGAAGATGGTGCTTGAGATGTACCTGATGTTTAGTTTCATTCTATAGTCACGTCATCTAGATTTACCAGAGTATAAGTTACTATAGGTCATCTTGGATTCCTCAGGTCAGGCACTTGCTAGTCAGTGAATGGTTACTTGTCAAAAGAAAATGAGCTGAATAAAATGAGCTGGGGAGAGGTAGGCAGAGAAGCACCGAGGTAATCACAGGAAGTGGAATGGCAGAAGCAGAAGTGGGAATAAGCATGACTCTGCCTTCATCCCCAGGGCAAGCCCTAGATTACATCCAGGAGGAAGTCCAGGGGCACAACTGAGCTTTGTGATACTACCTAGGAGATGGCAGAGCTGGAGCATGGACCAGGGCTCCACAATTCCCGTAACTAAGACAGGAGCGCGCTGGTGTTTCACATTGACACTGTGAACAGCAGATGTCCTCTGATTTGGTGACTCGCCTTTGCTCTGCAAATACATATGCTACTGTAATGGCTAAAAAATTACTTTGGACTCGCAGTTCAAATGGCTAATGTGGCCTCGAGATTTTCCCAGGAACTCTTGCCATGTTTAAACAAACCCCAAGAATGACCGGGTAACACCCTGAGAATTGGCACTCAGTGGTACGCCAACGGCTTGGCGATCCGGAACGCTTCTGTCTGACTGCTTTTCCAAATTCGGTGTCTCCAAATCCAACCGTGAAATGGCTAAGAAAAATGCCTCTATCCATCTTTTCCAGGGCATTCACCTCTTCCACTTCCTCACATGACCCTTTCCTACTTCAGCTGCTTTAGTTGGACTGTTTTTCCTTCCTCACCCTCCCACTCACTTCACAGAGCCGGTTTTAGTTTCTATCTGGTGAACACCCCAGTGAAAGAAAGCCAACGTTTTTTTTCAATCAGGAGAGGGAAGAGTGGAACTAGCCATCAGGACAAACTTATTTCATCTAGCAAATGTTCATCTGCTATTTTAACATCTTAGATCATATGGCCGCAGCAGCCAAAGCCCACAGAGCAATAGGCCGTACTGATACAATTAGCCTATGCGCCCTCCCGTTCCTGCCAGTGCTTTTCCTTGCTTATCCTTGAATATCAACAGTTGTTAATTTCCAAAGACAGGAGATAGAACCTAACTCCCAAATCCCACAAAGAGAAGAAAACCTGGCTCCCACCCACTCCTATGTTCCCAGTAACAGTCCCATAGACTCGACTCTACGGTTACACTGAACAGCTACACTGAACTTTTCCACCAATTATACACTTGGTTGGAGCCAACATTTGTTCCTTCCGTATCATGTTTTTAGTAATTAGAAAGTAATTCTCTGAAGCAGAGAATGCTCCGGCTTGCCAAGAACAAGCTCTGTTGATGACTTCTGAGCGCCGCGAAGGGTTTTGCTGTGGGCTCCATTACAAAAATAATCACTTCGCTGACTGTACAGAGTCCATTTATTCTCTCAACGTGGGCCGTCATTGGCCTAGCATTCTCCTAAAAGAATTTCCCTTTGAAAATTGGAATTTTGTGTATAGTTCATAGTCAGATCCAAGTTAGCTAGAGATAACGAAGGTCTTTATTACCGCTTTTAAATATCAAATGTTGGAATCAATGAAGTAGAATGAGCTCATTATTACTCACCAGATGGTATGAGGAGTCACGAAAGATAATCAAACATTCTTTAGTATGACAAACAGTGGGTTTCCCAGCCCCCAAAATAGTCTTTTCTCCATTCTAGATATTAGGGTAAGCATATGATTATTGACATTGTATATAGGTAACCAGCGCTGGATTCACATAGAACTATGAAATCAGCAAAGCTGACCTTCAGTGTGTCTCCCATTCTGAATGTATTTTCCAGCTTTATAGTTTCCTTTCAACTTTCATTTTGAGATGCCTTTATCCTAAGGTTGCTCTATAAAATACAGGAGAGTGTTAACGACTGACACATTATTAATGTTGATAGGAAAGTCGTTTTGGCCTGATGGGATTTTTCTAAGATGTATGCGTGAAATTCTAGGCACCAACCATTAGGGGGAGCAGTTGTGGTTTTGTGTGGTGGGCCTTCCCGGTCTTTGTGGAATCAGAATTTAGTCTCACAGTTTCCTGCAAGTGCGTGACCTACTTTACCAAAATGTGGAGATGGCTCACTCATTACCTGAAGAAGAACAAGGATGCAACTACTGTTCTTTAACGCTAATATGGAGCGTCACATTGTCATTTGTAGTTAGGAATGACTTTCCCTGATAATAATGTCTGTTAGGTTCTGGCAACATTCTTTCAGACCTGTAAGTCTTAGGTAATAGTTATTGGATAATATTCACAGTTCTCTCTGGCAGTGAAGAAGTGGTGAAGGTTAAATTATTCCAAAAATGGATGTGAGCAATATTTAAGAAATTCTGATTTTATGACTTATGTTGCCTTGAAATATAATACTTTAATCATATATTTATGTAATTTTTACTTAAAAGGAACTCAAAATATATTGCAGATGTTATTAAGGCAAGGAGTATAGCACCATAGTAGCTAAGATTTATTGAGTGTTTCCTATGTGCCAGGAGCTTCAAACAAGTCTACATCCACATGGCAATCCTAATAAATAGATATTATCTTTCTTTCTTCTTTCTTTCTTTCTTTCTTTCATTCTTTCTTTCTTTCTCTCTCTCTCTCTTTCTCTCTTTCTCTCTTTCTCTCTTTCTCTCTTTCTCTCTTTCTCTCTTTCTCTCTTTCTTTCTTTCTTTCTTTCTTTCTTTCTTTCTTTCTTTCTTTCTTTCTTTCTTTCTTTCTTTCTTTCACAGAGTTTCACTCTTGTTTCCCAGGCTGGAGTGCAGTGGTGCAGTCTGGGCTCACTGCAACCTCCACCTCCCAGTTCAAGTTATTCTCCGGCCTCAGCCTCCCATGTAGCTGGGATTACAGGCACCTGCCACCAAGCCCAGCTAATTTTTGTATTTTTAGTAGAGATGTGGTTTCGCCATGTTGGCCAGGCTGGTCTCCAACTCCTGACCTCAGGTGATCCGCCTGCCTCAGCCTCTCAAAGTGCTGGGATTACAGGCATGAGCCACCATGCCCGGCCCTATTATTCTTTCTAATTAACCGATGAAGGAACTGAAGTACAGACATATTAAGCAATTTGCCCAAAATCACAGGCAAGAATTTGAACTGTATTAGTCTGACTCCAGAGCTTGGGTCGTAGGAGCACCAAAGGTAACATTACTCATGTTTAAAAGGATAAAATTAGGAATTTATTGAAAAATATAAGCGGTCAAGCTGGGATGGAAAACTAGTTTTGTTGTTGTTCTTTTTTCATTCCTAAGCAAGAACATGTTTTTTACTGCCTATCCCACTGAATTCTAGCCAAAGATTTCTCTGTAATAAAACAATAGAATAACTTTCCAAAATATGGTAAGAATGCAGATAGACTAGCAGTGGTGTAAATTCACTTTCCCAAGCAGACAAGGAGGGTGCAGAGGGGTTAATCATGATAAGCCATGTCAAGGGAGGACACTCCCAGATATAGCCTAGGCCATAAGACCCAAGGCTCTTCTCTTTCTGGAATTCTTCTCTATCCCCTTTTAGCCTGTGAACCCAAAACTGGAAAGTCGCTTGGCTCTGCTTCCTCAGGTTTTGCTCTTGACACAGCAATCCAACGTTACTTACTCTTCATTTACTCTACACCTACCCCATCCATCCTCAACAGACCATGATATCAGACCTTGGTTTTTAATTCCCCTCCCTTTCACTTAGTGCTTTAGGAAAGACATTCTTGACATTGGACCAAACCTCACTATTATTAACTCAGACCTGAGATACTTCTTCTGGTATGTGACATTATTTAACAGATTTCAAATACTCGAAACTGGATTTTCTTAAACCTCTAATGCATCAGGATCATAGATATCTTTAAAAATATGGATTCTAAAGAAAACATTTCCTTGAAATAGACATATATTTATGAAATAAGAAACAAAAAGCATTAAATGAGAATATACATTTTATGACAATTATTTGAACTTACACCTGTAATTCTGTGAAATTTTCTGTGTGTTATACTTCAAAAAAACAAAGTTTACCTTAAAAAGTATACGTTCCTGGGGTTTTTCTCCAGGCCTCATGAATCAGCAATTCCTGCATTAGAGTCCAGGAAATTTTATTGTTAAACTGTCCTTAGTCATTCAGATAAGCAATTAGTTTGGGGAACTACCAAAACTCCTAGGACAGCAAATAGTATGTTAAGAATTCCAAGGCCAGGAGGATGAGGTTTATTTCACACAAAGAGAAGAATTTTGGAAAACAATTAGTTCGGGAAAATGTTCATTTTACTCCTACAAAGTCATTGCCACTGCCTGGGTGAACAGACAGAGAATATAAGTGATGCAGGTCCCTAGTTTAGTCGAATGAGAGCCACCGTTCTTCTTTCAGCTGCAGCCCACAGCTGTAGAGACAACAGCACAACTGCAGAATGTCACTATCTGAGAGGCCCTTTACCCACATTCTTGTCCTGATGAGTCACTCACTCCTTAAATACAGTAGGTAACCTTTGTGTACTGAATCCCTCTGAAATCATGCAGTGGGTCAACAAAATACAGTGAAAAACAAGCTTTCCCTTCCTCCTTCTGTGGTGGCAATAACTCAGTTGTGGGCTGCAGGAGGTCCTTCCGTGCCAAGGGAGCAAGTTATGGGGTTCCTGGTAAAGAGAAGTTGCTTGTTTGGATCAAGTTAGATGGATGTAAATTTTGAAAAGGCCAAACAAATGGGTGATGCTCTCTTGTTCAGCATTTGTACTAAGTTATCTTCACAAAGAGTCATACAAAGGCTTAAAATAAAATCAACCAGTCTCAATTCTTCTAGGCAGGGAGAAAAGAAACGTCCATTAGGACACCGATCTTTAAGATGCTACCTCCTTCAGAAAAGTGGCAAAGTGACCACAAGATGTTTGTGTACTAACTTAATGTGTACTAAACTGAATGTACACTAAACCAAATTCTTGAAATTCTGTCCATTTACCCTTTCACCCATTTCCAAAATTGCACTTCCCCAGTCTTTCCACCTAATGAGTGGCTCCATCATTCACCATGATAATTAGGTGGAAAACCTAGGAGTCATCCTCGCCTCCTCCCTTTTCTCACTAAGCAATCCATGAAACCATTATGATCCCTTACCTGGTGTAGTTGATGCTGTTCTGCACTACCCTGATGTCTCCCTTTAGAACTAAAGTATATATTCCATATGACTTCGGCAGAAGTACTGACCAGAAGACATCAGCCATTCTGTCACTGTCCACCCTAGAGCTGGTACAACAGGTGTATTAACAGAATAGCCATGGTCACAAGAGTGGAGCCTATGCTTGGGCCCATCAGTATGAGATTTCACTTACCAAAGCTCATTTGCTTATTACTGCCACTAAGTTGTTTTTTGTTTGTTTGTTTGCTTGTTTGTACTTTTGTTTTTTGAGACAGAGTCTTGCTCAGTTGCCCAGGCTGGAGTACAGTGGCACAATCTTGGCTCACTGCAAGCTCCGCCTCTTAGGTTCATGCCATTCTCCTGCCTCAGCCTCCTGAGTAGCTGTTTCTTATTTCGTAAATGTATGTCTATTTCAAGGACATGTTTTCTTTAGAATCCATATTTTTAAAGATATCTATGATCCTGATGCATTAGAGGTTTAATATACTATTTGCTGTCCTAGGAGTTTTGGTACTGGGACTACTGGTGCCCGCCACCACGCCCGGCTAATTTCTTTAGTATTTTTAGTGGAGATGGGGATTCACTGTGTTAGCCAGGATGGTCTCGATCTCCTGACCTCATGATAAGTTGTTTTTTGTTTGTTTGGTTGTTGCTTTTTGTTTTATTTTTTTATTTTTTATTTTTTTTTATGGAGTCTGGCTCTGTTGCCCAGGCTGGAGTGCAGTGGTGTGATCTCAGCAACCTCTGCCTCCTGGGCTTAAGCAATTCTCTCATCTCAGTCTCCTGACTCACTGAGACTATAGGTGTGCACCACCACACCTGGCTAATTTTTGTATTTTCAGTAGAGACCAGGTTTTGTCGTGTTGGCCAGGCTGGTCTCAAAATCCAGAGCCACTAAGTTTTTAATATTTCAGCCATAAAGACCAAACCAGAGTCCCCAATTTGGTAGCATCCCTAAGTGAGACAAATGACCCACATGCTGGTGAATTAACTACACTGGATCACTTTCATCCTGAAAGAGGTTTGCTTTGCTTGATTGGACTTCACTCATATTCCAGCTAATAGCTTTGCCTTTCCTCCCTGCAGGGCCTCACTGCCAGCACTGTTATTCAAAGGCTTAGAGAGAGTGTGATCCAACAACATGAGAGCCAACATAATATACTATCGCATAATTATAGATACATATTGCAATATCATAATTGCAGAATCCACTTTATAGCATCAGAGATTCAGCAGTGACCACATGCTACAGTACCCAGAGACTTCCAGCCTGGCAGTGCCATGGACTGTCCTTGTGAAGGTGCAACTCTGGTGCCAGCTTGCAGATGAAGTATGTACCTTAAATCAATGACCATTACATGATGTTGTATTATCAAAAAAGGAAGAATATATGGATGTGGGAACTGCATCATAGAAATAAGAGTAACTCTGCTTACCTTCGCTCCCAGTGACCCACTTGGGGAATCTGTGCTTCCCATCACTACACTCTAGGTTTTGTGGGTTGGTGTTTCCCAGAGACAGAACACTTCCACCAAGGAACATATGAGTTTTATTAAACTTTATAGTACAACTACCACCCAGTCACCTTGAGCTTCTTGGCCAAGAGAGCAACAGACAAGGAAGGGAATCACTGCCATAGTCGAAGTGAGCCTGTTTGTTAGGAGGTAGGGCTGCTCTATCGTGGTGGAGTCAGGGAAGAACACATTTGGCACCCAGTGATCCACAGGGAATCTCTTGGTTCTCCTCTGACCCATTTGACAGTACATGGGCAACCAGAAGGACATGGTGACCAGGGCTCAGACCCCTTAGGAGTGAGTGTCTGAGTCTGTCCATCACATAAGCTACTGGGTGAGCAGAGTGAGCCAAATGCTGAGAATCTACAATGGGTAGTAAAGAAGGTCAGTGTTAGTTATAGTCAACAGACCAGTTTTTTCCCCTGGAAAAACAGACTAGTAAGAATCCCAGAGCAGCTATTGCCAGATGGGATGAAGAAACAGGAAGCAGCTGGATGCAGACGGCACAGGAGTTGATTGTTGTTGATACCCAAATGCCCATTTAGGTTTGAGCCACTCATTCCCCCAATTGCTGGAAGCATCACTTCCTGATGGCTTGTAACTTAGTCCCTTCTCAGGAATCGACCTTCATCAAAGGGAGCTGCCTCACTCAAGCTTGCACCTCCTTTCCAGGGGCAGCCAATGTCTAATGATTGTTTGATGAGGGGTTACAAAGGCCTGACCACCCATCCCCACTTTTGCCTCCAATTGAGACATCAACTCAACCACAGTTTGAATTCTTCCTCTGCCCATTCCTGCCTCGTTCACTCCCTTATACAATCTGTTCCCAAACAAACTTCACAACCATCTGCACTCAAATCTCTCTCACAAAGTCTATTTCCCTTTGAATACAAAACCTTTACTCCACTCAGCAGCCAGGCTGATCCTCAAATGTAAGTTACGTAATGTCACTCCAGATCATGGTTTCCCCATCACTCTTAAAATCAAAGGTCCCTCCCAGGACTCACAAGCGTCCGCATCCTCTCCAGCTGCTCTTCTCCCTCCTCACTCCACTCTCCCGCCTTCTGGCTGACCTACCCTTGTCAAGCAGTCTCCCAGCTCAGGGCATGGGTGCTGCCATTCTCTCTGCCTGGAGTGTGCCTCCTCCAGTACACAAATGGCTTGCCACCTATCTTTATTCAGGTCTTTGACTAGCTGCCACCTTGATCGGAGGGGCTTCCTTTGTTCACTCTAAGAAAGGTACACTCTGTGCCTACCTGTTTTGTTTTTCTGCATAGCCTTTACCACTACCTCATATTCTTATTAATTGCTTGATTGATGAGTTTTTTGTCTTTCTTCCCCCATTATAAAGTAACATCCATGTAAACAAGGACTTTTCCATTTTTCCTGTTCTGTCCACTGCTGTGTCCCTCGTACCTAGACAGAACTATTTATATTAGTAGGCGTTCAGCAAATAGCTACTGAATTGCTGAATAAATGTATAAAATAGCAGATGAGTAAACAGTATGTGGTGAGTCCACATATCCAAGTATACAGATTTTCCCAAACAAGAGTAGGACAGTCTAAAGCATGCTGACAATGACCCTCTCACTAGTAGTACACACTCTCACTTCAAACTTGGACTGAATCACATTCATTAGGAGTGGCCCATTGCTGACTCAAATTTTTTAATGGTCCCCACAGGCTAATGAAGAATTCAGCTGGTTTAGTAAAAGCACAAAAGTCTTTAATATGTCTGATGCCTTATTTCTGCAAAGTGTTGTGTAAGAAAGGATTGGATTTGGGTGCTTGGGGTTTTGTTTTTGCTTGTTTTTCTTTTTTTTAAATCACAATGCCCATCATATGCCTACACCTAGCAGTCAATAGATAGGACATGGGCCATTTTATCCAAAGTCTCAGCTACCACAGCAACAAGGTAAAGGGCACTGAAAGAGCTCAGATAGGTGCTATGTCACTCAGAGTTCAGGTAAAATTACTGGAAATGGCTCCAGATATGGAAGAAGAGATTTCACACAATGGTGCTTGCACAATCTTTGGGAGGGCTGGAGGATAAGTTGCTTTATTCAAGGTAGCATCACCACAATTACAGGGCTGAGACAGGGAAGAGCTGCTATGCTGCTTCCACTGTGGCCAATGCCCCAGCTGTGTGACTGCCATGGGTTGGCCACCTGGCTCTGGAATGTGAATTTGCACCTCTGAAAATGTTCTCCCTCTCCTGACCTTGCCCACTAGCCCCCATAGCATCAGGAGACCCAGCTCCCTTGGGCAGTCCCTACACTGGTAGAATGCCCATTTCATTGGTAGAACTGTATCACATCCGGAACCTAGTTGCACATTAGTCTGTGAAATGTTATATTTAGTCTTCTAGATACAAATAGGTAAAATAAATGGCAGAACTGGATGTTGGGTGAAATAAGCTTTGTCCAGCAAATGTGCCAACAGTGAGGAACTTCAAATGGGGCCGGTCCTTTCCTTTGCAAGAATTAAGTTTAGTATTGGGATGGCTTTTTTGGACGACAAAAGAAAGTGCCATTAACAGATAATGCATTCTATGTAATTAGGGCTTACTTTATGCTTGGCACCATACAAAGCATTTAATATTCATAATCGCATCTACCACATCTCTGTGACTCTACGAAGCCAGTAGTTAGTAATATTATTTCCATTTTACAGATGAGACAATCAAGGCCTAGAAAGTTTCAGAGGTGTGCCAAGGACATACAGAGAGTGAGGAGCAGAGCTGGGATATAAACTCAAGGCCAAAGCTTTAACCACTAGGCCACTTCACCCCACCTCCTGCTTAAACCATGTATCATCATAGAAAGCTCTTCACTACCTCACTCTCTCTCTCTCTCTAGCTCTCCTGCTTTCTTGCTTTCTCACTCTCACCTTCATTCTTGCTTCCAGTATATAACGCCTTATATGATGCATGTATCCATACATTTACATATTCATTGTCATCAAGGGACTCTAAAACTCATACATATCATGTTTCAGCACTCTAAAAATATTAGTTCATTTCCAAACATAGCTGCATAAAGAAGGTTTGAAAACTTCTCTGAGAAATGGCACAACTGTTTGGATAATAGAAGTGGGATGGTGGGGAAATACCAGTGTCCCTAGTAAGAAAACTTAAAAGACATTTCAAAATTCTCTTAGTCATGCATCAAGGAGTCTTGAGAAAGACCAGTCACCCCAGCTATTTTTGTTGCTGAGAAAATTTAAACACTTCTATATTTGTTTCGTGGTTTCCTAGGTTATCTTTTCCAGAGGTCATTCTGGATTGTAATTAAGTGAGAAGCAAGAGGGGGTTGGGAAGCATAGATGAAGTAGAATGGCAAGCACATCATCTCCCTGCTGAGAACCCTCTGCATAATCTTAGAAAGCAAGGTGGAAGGGCCTGGCATTGTTGAATTGAAGTCTACTTAGTATAGGTTCTTCTGTGCAACCCTCTAATTTAGTTCTGTCAAATAGAGAGTACTGACTCTGAATGATGAGTAGACTAAGCCAAGGTTTAGTAACTTGTCCACCCTCACACTGACAGTAGGCCACAGGGCAAGGATTCAAACCCACATCTCTGGGTTCTTCTTGCCAAATCACCTATGCCCCACTACCTAGATTCTAGAGTTTACTTTGCTGAGATTGTCATTTCTGGTTTGTTAGACTTTCAATTTTAAAATAGCCTGAACCAATTATTGTTATATATTTGTGTGAACCTTGCTCAGAATAAAGTTCAGTATCACCAGTGAAGTTGGATCAATGTTGGGGGTCGTGTTTCCCAGAGGAGGAACATTTCTTCCAGGGGATAGACACAGCAAGAGTTTTCTCTCACCCAGTCACTCAGGTTCCTTGGCCAAGGGACCAGCAGGCAAAAATAGGAATCACCACCCTAGTAGGGTAAATGAACTTGATCATAAGGAGGAGATGGTGATGCCCCACCACAGTGGAGTCGGGGGAGAATACATTTGGCACTTGGATGATCCACAGGGCATCTCTTGTTTCTCCTTTGCAATTTTGACAGTATTTGGACAATGACAGCATAGGGGCATGGTGACCAGGGTCTAACAGTCTATTGCTGAAGAAAAACTTTATAGAATTATGAGGAATTAGCAGCAGTAAGAACAAACTATGGGCACAAGAAAGTGCCACAGGAAGGGACAAGGTACACAAGACAATTGTCAACTTAGAAATGTTTTCTTCTGATTGTGGCAGCCTTGAGGATTTATGCTGAGGTCATCAGCATAAACCTTGGTCCCACTTGCTAATTTTAGTCATAAAGATGAAAGGAGGCTATAAAATCAGAATTGTTTCTGGACACTTCTGGAGCTTGCTATACATGTCCTTTTGATTTGCTTCAAAAACTAAAGGCATCAGGATGTCATGAGTAAGTCTGTGGCCTGTGCTTTCAGATCACTTGAACTCCCCCCACCTAAATATGTCCACATCTTCCTCACATTTAGATTCAGTCACCTGCTATGAGAACTTGAAAAGCAGCTTAGGATTTCATTTACATCTAACAAGTAGTCTTTCTTGACTGTTAAGGTTAACTGAGGGACCATGTGAAGCCAAACCTTCCCTCAAATGCCTTTTCTATATGTTTCTCAATAAGCTAAGCTTACATTAAAAAAAAAATGAATGAATGGTAAATGAATAAATGATGACTTGCTTTCTCATATGCAGCCAAGAATACAATTCCTCAAATCTCTGAGTGATATAACAAGGGGGCGGGGAGAACATTGTTTCCAAAGGGCCTCTATTGAATATTTAATGGATTTATTCATTCAATCATTATTTTTTTCATTTGTTTGAAAAAAAAATCTACTATTTTCCAGGCATCATGCTACAGGCTAGTGATCAAATGCAAATATCATATAGTTGTATCTCTGAGAAATTTCAAACTGAGTGAAGGAGTCAGGTAATTTAATGTTTGTAACATAAGTGCTTTAGCAGAAGAAGACATGAAATTCTAATTTCTGAGTAGTATGGAGGATGAGGATTGGAGAAGGCAAAAGACAGAAGGCAGTATTTGAACTAGACAACATATAATAAACAGGTGATTGCTAGGTAAGGAGGAAGGGCATTCCAAGAGAAGATGTCAAGCATCAAAGTTGTGGCTGGAGAGTAGCTAGAAGTCCAGTAAGGTTAGAGCAGAGGTCATGAGTATGGAGGAGTGGCTGAGGGCAAAGATAGAAAACTATGTGGGGTCACTGCATGAGGGGCCTTGACTACCAGTTTCAGTGTATACTGTTGATACTTGACAGGTGACAGGGATTCATAGGTGTTCTAAGCAGGAGAGTAATCAACAGTATATGCGCTCTTGCCTTCTGCATTCCTAACCTTTAGTGGCTCTCTCCTACCATGCTGGCTTCACTGTTCCTTTACTACTCATGTTCTTCCTGATGTAGCCTCATTATGGCTACTGCCCAAGGTTTATTCTCTCTTCTTTCTCTCTTTTACCTGATGAATAATTCCTGCTTCCTAATCCACCTATCAGCTCTCTGTTATTAACTCAAATCCTTATCATCTGTCTGCATTTTTTTTTTTTTTTGAGACAGAGCGTCACTCTTGTTGCCCAGGCTGGAGTGTGGAGGCATGTTCTCGGCTCACCACGACCTCCGCCTCCTGGGTTCAAGTGATTCTCCTCCCTCAGCCTCCTGAGTAGCTAGGATTACAGGCACGTGCCACCATGCCCAGCTAATTTTGTATTTTTAGTAGAGACTGGGTTTCTCCCTGTTGGTCAGGCTGGTCTCGAACTCCCCACCTTAGGTGATCTGCCCACCTGGGCCTCCCAAAGCGCTGAGATTACAGGCATGAGCCACCACGCCAGGCTTTGTGTATCTTTTACTCATTTTCAGTCTATTTTCCTCATAACATATATGTCATCACCATTGGAATGTGTGATGGCTTTGGGATGCATCAGCTTGGCTAGGCTGAACACATTTCCCCGACTTTCCTTTCTAGTGTGTTTCTAGTTTGAGTTAGGCTACAAGAAACATTTTCTTTTGAGAGTGCAGGAGGGAAGCAGTGGTGAAGACATGCACCTTCTACCAGTGACTCAATCAAACTATAGTTTGAATTCTCCAGTAAGAGGAGATGTAAATAAAGCCCCAAATCAGTTGATTTTGAGTTCATCAAAAGAGAGATTATCCTTGGGTTTTACACTTAATTAGGCAAAAGTCATTTAGAGAGGGACTAGGCCTTCCATGAAAATCAGAGACACCACCAGCCCTGCACCCCTGGACTCCCTTCTTTTTGTGGACTTCAAGCCTCAGCTGGAGCTCATGGGGTCCTGCCTGCTTGTGATCATCTCTTCCTGATGCCTGCTCTGTAGACTTCAGGCTTACCTAGCCAGACCTCACAATTGTGTGAGCTAATCTTACATAATAAGTAAATCCATATCTATGTTTATATAATGTGCATATGCATATAAAATAATTATACATATGTATGTATACATATGTATGTGTTAAAATATATAGATGTGATATATTGAGGGAGAGAGAGAGAGAGCTCCCACCAGTTCTATTCCTCTGATTGAACCCCAACTGATATAGAATACTCTACTCTCACTTTCAATTCAATTATGCAGAATAAACTCATTATCCTTTTCCTCATTCTACACCAAAACCAACTCCCTTTTTCATATAATTTTTTCCATCATACAGTCTTTTCCAGAATTTAAAAAAGAGAAAGACGCTTCTTTCTTCTCATCTATAGTATCCAGTAACCCCTAATTTCACACAGTTTTCCTTCAAGGTCTCTCTCTTCTATTCCAAACCAGGCTCTCCTTTTCTCATGCTATGATGATTTTCCTTCTTCCTAAAGCTTTTCCGTGTCTCAATTCTCATCCTCTTTTAATGCAGTCTCTATGGAAAGACCTTTTTGCACCTCCCTACACACTGCTCTATTTAAAATGATATACTATTGCTACAAGTTAAAATCTTTAGTTGTTTTTGTCTGTTAAGATAACATTTAAGGCTTAACAAAATATTATCTCACAATTAATATAGTTAGAATAGTAGTCATAATACCAAAAGCACTTCTATGTAAGGCACTCTGACGAGTGATTTTTACAAGTTATCTTCTTTAATTCTCACTATAATCCCATGAGATGGGTACGATTATCCCCAGTTTATAAGTGACAACATTGAGGCAGAGAGAGGTTAATTCATTCCCCAATTTATACATCCAGTAAGTGGTGTATCTGGGATTTGAGTCTGAGCCATCTGATCCGAGAGCCCACCACTCTCATGATTCCTGATTTGAATTCCACACTCTCAACTGACCTGGACTCTCACTGTTCTTGAATATAATTCTCATTTTCTCACCTGCTTATGTAATTTCTCTCTCAAGGGACATACTTCCTCCCTGCTCTCTCACTTTCCAACACCTGGGCTGGATTCAAGTCCTGCCTTCATTCACCCATATCATAAGCCATGAACATTTCTCTCTTCTCATGACCTGCTGCATTTGCTGTTGTTTAACTGGTTGATTTGAATACCTCAACTCTCCACTTAGTCTGTACAGCACCACGTTTACATTACTTTTATACAGTTAAGAAGCCCCCTCTCCCACAAATACATATGTTATTAGTGCAGTTTTAAAGGAAGAAACAAATACACATAAACACTGTTATCTCTGGAACATGAACGTCAGATTTTTCAGATATATACCAGATAATTTGGGTTTCACTTCCTCAAGACAAGTTAAAAGCAGCATCCATTCTTTTAATTAAATGGTATCTAACCATGTGTGTTCTGACTACTTTGATAGGTTTATGAAAATGCTGAAGGTAAAAATACAAAAATTCCCTAAGTGTGGCAGACTTATTAGCAGGGTCCTTGCTGAACAATTTCATAGTCTTCACCCTTTGAAAGTCATTTCAATCCAAACAGGTTTGGGGGTATATTCGTGACTTTTTCCCAGCTTTTTACAGTCCTGTGTGTGGGTCTCATTGAGTTTTGATAAGAACTGTGTAGAGAGGAAAAGGAACATTGTCCCTGCCAGAAAAAGTTGGGATAGATTTATTCTAGCACATTGGTATAATAACCCAACTTTTTACAAATGTTAGTTGACTGAATATTGTTTCTACTGGTTCTTTGTACATCCTTCTATTATTTATCAAAATACCATTGGTTGTTTACACCTCTCTTTGAAGGACCATGTGTCTTTACTTTATTTATTTATTTTTAAGACGAGGTCTCACTCTGTTGCGCAGGCTGAAGTGCAGTAGTGCAGTCACGGCTCACTGCAGCCTCAAACTCCTGTGCTTAAGCAGTCCTTCCACCTTAGCTTCCTGAGTAACTGGGACTACAGGTGTGTAGCATCACGCCCAGCTAATTTTTTTATTTTCTGTAGAGATGGTGGTCTCACTATGTTGCCAAGGCTGGTCCCAAATTCTGAGACTCAAGGGATCTTTCCACCTTGGCCTCCCAAAGTGCTGGGATTATATGCAAGAACCACCATGCCTGGCCAGAACCATGTGTGTTAATAATTTTTTTTTAATGTCTAGCACCCTCCCTCTAAAATGATTGCCAAGTGAATTAAAGGGGAAGAAAAAGAACTGTTTGATTACATGTTCTATGACAGCATAGTAATCACTGATTTACAAGGTCAAGATGTGAGTTTTTTCCTCACTCTTTTTATAATTCCTCAACGACAGGTATTCCCTTGTACCACTCAGTGTGAAATGTTATTTTGATATGAGCAATATAAAAGAGATCCTTGTGGTGAAGGAACTGTCCTGTATCTTGACTCAGGTGGTAGATACACAAACCTATACATGCGATGGAATTACATAGGAGTAAATGTATACACACATGAGTATGAGTATAGGTAAACTAGGTAAGTCTGAATATCTCGATAAGATCTATGGGTTGTGTCAATGCCAATATCCTGGTTGATATTTAATTGTGGTTTTGCACAGGTAACTTCTGCGAGATGGGGAAAACTAGGTAAAGGGAATGTGGAAATTCTTTATATTATTTCTTACAATTGCTTGTGAATCTACAATTATCTCAAAATGAAACCTTTAAAATAAAAGGACAATTTCTTTACTTACAAGAGGTTTCATAATGCCTTGGGATTGTGAGACAATTGACATGAAGAGTGATTAATCCATGACACTGTTAACCCTTCAAAATCTCTTTTGGATATACAACTTAAAAGATTTCCCAAAACCCAAAGTGACACAGAGAAAAAGATATGATAAAATGGCCCTTGACTAGAATTTGCCTTGGAGCTACTTTCTGCTTTCTCTCCTCTAATATTAGCAGTTGTGTTGTCGCATACCATGAGAAAAGTCGGATAGCAGGACATTCAAACATATTTCTGCATTCATTTTTTTTATAAGGCTATAGAGATGTTACTGAAGTTTCCCTTTGTCTGTCAATGAATAAGAAATATACTTCCAAATCAGATGCTAAAATTCCAGGAGAATGTTTGATTCATGGTGGTATTGGTTCACTTCCCTGTATAGTAATAATAATATAATAGTAATAGTACTAATAGTTGTTGTTTGTGTGGTTAATGTTGTGACTGCACTAGGGGCTTTCCACAGTCCAGAACCTGGTCAAAACATTTGCTATTCAAATAAACTATTTTCCTGTGAATTGTCTTCATTACCATGGAAACCCTATTGCAGCCCTTCTGAATTGGGAATGGCTGGCATAGGAGCAGCCCCAGGAGGGTAAGGTCAGGACCACGCAGATGTGACTGCTGCTCTGCTTGCCCTGCAGTGACAAGGGCACAGCTGTGGGAAACCAGAGCATCTGCTGTGAGTCACCAAGTGCGACAGGATGATAACAAAGTTAGGCTCGGAAAAAAACATCCCTTCTGAGACACAGAAGGCAGCACACCACAGAACACTGGCTCCTTTCTACAGAAAAAGGAAAACAAGCAATGTTCCTTCAGCAAGGCTGGCCTGTGCTTATGTGTCTGTTTCCTTCTGTCGGGTCTAGTGGGTCCCTATAAAGCAGAAGTCCTTTCCTCTGAATTTGAGCTGACTTGAAGATAGGCTGGATGCCACTTACAGCATCTGCGGAGACTCCAGAAAGAGACTCCCTTCCTTTCCCTATAGCACTCCATATATGGCTAAGGCATCCAGCCTTAAGGGATTGTGGTTAAGATCAGATGCTGGGTTTCCTGGAATGGACACTGGCCATCATTACTCATGAATCAAGCCTTCCTCTCTTAAGGGTGCTGGTCTTTTCTATATATAGATTGTTTAACTGGGGCTACGTTTATCCTCTAGGGAAGAAGAGTTGCATATAGAGCAGTAGGATTTTTCCTGAATTGACCCCTAACTTATTAAGCTTTGGAACAATCTATTTTTCATGGCTTAAATTTATAAAATTTATACATATATACATACACATAGACACACGTGTGTGTGTATATATGTATAATACATATCTCCATATATTTTAATACTACTTTTTCCTTCCCTACTACATTCCTAACAAACATTTTTCTCATCTTTTCAACTTAATTCAATGACATATCCCACTGGCTTCTCTTTATCTCCTTTCTTCTGTATCATTCACATTTGTTCACCCTCTGGCTTATGTATTACTACATTCAAATTTCTTACTAACAGATTGTAAAATACTTTCAGTCACATTTGCTTGCAAACCTTCACTCTCACGCAACTTCTCTTTCACACACAAACACACACAATCACACATACACACTCACACGTACTCTCCAGATCCCAGTCTGCTCTTGGTTCCTTGGGCTGGCCTTGACAGTCTCCAGCTAGTGTAGCCACTGAGTCTTTGCTACCAATAGCCAAAGGTGTAAAACAAAAGTGGGCTGGGGCAAGATGGAACTAGACAGTCGTGGAGCGAGTCGGCAGAACACCAAGGGGAAAGATGGTTCTAAAACCTCTTCAGCTGGGGCTGAGAACTGCTGGGGCAGCAGGAGAGAATGGGAAAGCCTGACCTGGCAATCAGGACACGGAAAGCCACAGTCAAGGTGTGGGTGGGTGGGTGGATGGCAGGGGTGCACAGAAGTATTGGAGTTGAAAAGAAGCTGAAGTAAGAAAAGTTAGAAATGATCATGAATTGATTACTTATTACCAATTAGGCACTGGGCTCTACATTTTCAGATATTTATTGTTTACTTTTTACTGCAAACATCTGAAGGAGATGATCATTATTCTGCAGATGAGGTTCAAAGAGTATAATATATAACCAGCTCTGTATAGAGAAAGTAGAGGATTTGGGTGCATTCCTGCTTGGAGCAGTGGTTTGAATATATTTGTTTTCATTTAGGATACTCTTGCTCTCATTCACATGTTACAGGCTGGCGATGGTGAGAAAGGGGAAGCGCTGTGTGTTGGCACTGGGAGATGGTATTTAGCTTCAGGAGCAGCTGCCCAGGCCTCTGAAGAACAGACACTGGAAACCAGAGGCGCAGCAAATACCCCTACTTCTTAAGCAAGGATGGCTCATTTTTGCCCTGCCTTTTGCATACATACTTCCCAAAGGCCAAAGCACTGCTTTAAAAAACAAATAAATGAAAACAAAAGACTTTGAGACAAGGTTTTATTCCATGCTTAGTCCTGACTTCTAGAGGTTGCCATGACCCCACGGTTGGAACTGGGACGTGCGGAGTGGCACTAAGACGGTAATATGAAGGAAGGGTGGGTTAATGTCTATGTTCCTGTGGTAAAGAAGATACAAACACTGCATTAAAGCTATCATTAGCAAAACTCCAACTCAATCAGTAGAAACTTACATTTGCCCATATGATGTCAAGTAATTGACTCAAATTGTTATACACTTATTCTATGAAACCATTAACCACTTAAACAATGAAAACCATTGTTCTTGTATCAAAAATAACTCTGCAGACTGAGTGTGGTGGCCCATGCCTGTAATCCCAGCTCTTTGGGAGGCTGAGATTGGAAAAGGACCCAAGCCCAGGAGTTCAAGACCAACCTGGGTGACAAAGCAAGACCCTCATCGCAACAAATAAAAAGTTAGCTGGCATGACGGCATGTACCTGTGTCCTAACTACTTGGGAAGCTGAGGCAGGACAATTGCTGGAACCCAGGAATTCAAGGATGCAGTGAGCTATGATGGTACCGCTGCACTCCAGCTTGGGCAAAACAGTGAGACCTTGTCTCCAAACAAACAAGCAAATGAAATCTCCATGATGAAGAAGTGATATGGTTTTGATCTGTGTTCCCACCCAAATCTCATGGAATTTTAATTCTCAGCACTGAAGCTGGGACCTGGTGGGAGGTGACTGAATCATGGGGAAGATTTCTCATGGCTTAACACCAGCCCCCTTGGTATTGTTGTGGTGATAGTGAGTTCTCCCCGTCCTTCCTTCTGCTCTACCAGCCATGTAAGATGTATCTACTCCCCCTTCACTTTCCACCATGATTATAAGTTTCCTGAGGCCTCCCCAGAAGCAGAAGCTACTATACTTCCTGTACAGCCTGTGGAATTGTGAGCCAGTTAGATCTCTTTTTATTATAAGTTACCCAGCTTCAGGTATTTCTTTATAGTAATGCGAGAATGGACTTTGAACTGGATGCAGCAGCTGGATAGAGCTTTGTGCTGTCTCCCTTGAGGCAAGAATGAGTGTGTTTTATGTATAGGAAGAGTTGGCATTTGGTGAACGAGAAGAGCTGAGTATGTAAGAGAATGCTTTGTGTCTGCCAAAGTGGTCCTTTTCTTTGAGGGCCCACAGGTAGGCTACAACTGAATTCTAATTAATGGAATTGTGACCATCAAGCACTTTCCCTTCCAGCATGACAAAGATGAACACTGTGACCTTGGAGGTCCTGTATTAAAGTGGGGCAGGTCACAAGATGAAAAGAGCCAAGGTCTCAAGTCACTATCTGAAAAAGAGCCTTCCATCAATTGAAAACTCTTATTTTTTCTTTCATTTGAGTGAAATATTAACTTCTATCATATTTGAGCCTTTTTTTGTAGTGGCTACATCTGTATGTTGTATGTCAGACAGATAAATATAGAAACTAAGCTCTCAAATATGATATGAGTACTGGAAATTAGAAGTGTACAGAAGGCAGACTATCAACGACATATCTAACTAGTTTTATGGATTTCTATTCTCATCCAGATGAATGATCCTACCTCATCTGGGATCCAGCTCAGGAGATTGTTACTTAAGGCTTTGGAGCATTCGTTGCTGCTTTCTATATTCTTGTGCTTATGGATATTGGCCTGATTTGAACACACAGAAATAGAAAAATGTGATCAAAACTCCTCTAGGATGCACAGCTTGCCCCCCTTAGGAAATCACAGCTCTTGGAGGCCATAGCCAGTTCAGCAGCTGTGATCTGCTGTGTTCCTGGGCCACATATGTTGAAGAGATGCCGTCCCCAGTAGGCCTCAGACTGAAAAACAAATGCAAATTTGTTCTGCATTTTTATAAAATGCTCCTCTCTTCCACAATTTTTTTTCAGGTTGAGGCCTCCTGGGAAGGAAATCGGCAAAGGACCCACTTCTGCCTAGACTAGACTAGAGCTGTCCAGAACAAATGCAAAGTAAGCCACGCATGCAGTCTTAAATTTCACAGTAACATTTAAAAAGTGAATAGGTGAAATTAATTTTAATAACATATATTTAACCCAGTGCATTCAAAATATTATCATTTCTACATGTAATCAAGAAATTTTTACCTTTCATACTAAGCCTTTGAAATCCAAAGTGTCTTTTACCCTAAAGCGCATCTCAGTTCAAAACAACCACATTTCTAGTGCTCAACAGATGCATGTGTTATGTGGCTGCTGTATTGGATGGTGCAGGCCTAGATGTCTGTTCTTTTCTGGGGTCAGTAGCACATTCCTCTAGATTATTGCTGCCCAGAGTTTGTGAATTATCTTTTTAATGGCATCTGCTGCTCTAAGAGGAAAGATCGTTAAACACAGCACATGTTGTGAGCTAAAAAGAAAGAAAATTTCCTCTAGGGATTTAAATTTTTCTCTAGAGATTCTCACGCTCTCGGGCATCATCGGAATGAAACAATCTAAATCCGTGAGTTAGCCCATCATCACTATCTTCACCATATTCTCAAGCTATTTCTTCTTTCAGATTTCCATTTGAATTGGAAAATAACTCTCTCTCCATGTCGCTCTCCCTCTGGGGATGTGTGTAGTATGTGTGTGCGCGCGCGCATGCGTGTGTGCATGTGGGTGTGTGTGTGACTTTTCTGGGCATTTTTAATGCAATTTCTGCAAGGAAGTTGGGAGGCTAGCACAGCATAGTTAGACAATATTTGATATTAAATATTCTAGCTATGCCCACCTAACTGCTATGTGGCTTCAGGCAACTTTTCTGAGTATCCATTTTTTCAGCTCTAAACTGGGGAAACTGACGTCATTTTGTAAAAATTTAGTGAGGAATGACATGTGACGTATCCATGATGGGCCTGGTAAAATGCATGTCACAGATCATAAAGGATCTTATGTGATATACAAAGGAGTTTCAATTTTATCTTGCAGGCAACAGGAAGCCAGTGAAGACTACGAATGAAAGATGATTTGATCATATTTTCCATTTATAAGGTATTTCTTGCTGGGAAGAAAACTGAATATTTTTTTTCTTATAGTCAAGCTTTGTCCCAGAAAAAAAGTGTTTGCTTCCAAATCTTTCAAATCTTTTATTTGAGTAGAAAAGGAAAGAATTTTGGCTAAGCTTTAAACTGGATTTTTCTGTATACCCAGAGGTATCTTTGAATGAATAGATTTAACATCCCATTAGACACTTCTGCCTCTTGCATTTAGTAATTTGAACTTTTCTTAGGAAGATACACACAATAATATTACAGGCATGATTTAGAAAATAATTTATTACTACCTCAGTGAGTTTTAATATAACATCCTGGGCCTCTTTAATGAGACACATTATGACCCTCAGACCAGATAGTTCTAGACTAGATGATTCTAATTCCCTTGTCCTCTTAGTCTCTCTAGGAATCAGTGGAGATTAAATTGAAAGATAATTGAAAAAAATCAAAATTGATAACTGAAAGACAGCAATCGAACGGATTCATTTTCAGAACGACTGTGTAAGGACAGTGCCAGCTGAAATTTTCACTTGTATTTCAGCAAAAATCACACTAATTGAGCATGTTTCCTCATTTGGGGGAGCTTATTCTTTTTAACATCTTAACCTTAGAGAAACTACCATCTTCAATGGCAAACATCATAAAGCACTGGGGGAATCTGACTCTGAATCTACTCTACACTGCTTTTCCCGTGCCTAAAACTGAGAATATAAAAATTCTACTCTATTTATTGACCTTCATAGGTACAGAGTGTATGTGAATCTAGGGGAGAACATAAAATATAATAATGTCACTCAATTTGACTATAGCTGGTGAGATAGCCCTCATTCAGCAACCTTTATAGACTAATTAAGAACCTGATGCATGATGATAAATATGAGTATACAAGGTATAGCATTTATAACTTGTGTGCTTAAACCAACTCGGTAAATGTAATCGAATCTTAGAAAACATTATTCAAATCTGAAGTGTCTGTCCATAGAAAACAATGAACCCCAGCCAAGATGGATGAGGGCCAAGATGGCAACAGTAATTTTAACTGTACAAACTGAGATTAAGTATGCAAAGGAAATTTGAAAGTATAAAGTATTATTTCAATTTGAGGAGTGATTATTAAATAACTCCTTTCATGACAGTACCTTGCAATGAATGCTTTCTTTTGGGAGAAGATATGAATCATCTGACCTTTCACATAGTAAACTTTAGCAGAATCTCAGAGTTGGCCAGATCTGAGAAGCCACAGCCCATCATAAAATTCTATCATTTGTCTTATAACAATAAAGACTCTTCCTCTATTCTTTTTAGTCAATCAGATATATATATACACGTATATATACTTTATATATATATATACTTAACGCCTCAGAACTCGAACTCTTTAAGTGAGATAACTCATTCTACTGTAGTTTATCCTTAAAAAATAACTTGATATTGTTCCAAGAACAGAAGTTTTTTTGTACTAAAAGAGATAGTTTACAGAAAACAATGATTTTGCTTGCCAACACTGTGCGCAAGGAGTTTGTTGTTTATGACCAGTAAAGGCTTATGAAATGTCTAAACGTACTTTCTGAAAATAGGATTTCTGGTGGAGTCATCATGCTGTCTTGACTCCCAAAACTTCTTCCCAATGTGTATATAATTCATATTCATGCAAACCAATCCCAGGCCTCTTCGCCTAGAGCCTAAAAGAAATTATTCTGGATCTAAAATAATTTGGGTTTCTTCAAAATGGAAATTACTAAAAACATCTTTGCATAATGATGCCTATTGCCAATAATTAATTCATTAAAACTCGAAATTTCTATGTACAAGATGCTATCCTTGACACCAAAAATTCACACCACACACATATGTAACATATTAGATGAATAAGATATTAATTACATATTTAATTATATAATATATAACCACACACACACATATGTATTCCAAGCCATTTCATCCTAGCTAAGGGATAAAAACAGAGAAACAATAGTTATACACTAGTATTCCCATGGTGCTGACCCCTAACAGTTTTGTAGGAGCTCCAAACCCCTCTCAAACTCCTCCCAGACTATTCTAGGAGTCCTAAAGAATGCCTCGCATGTGCTTTGTGCACTGAGCGTCTGGGCTGCCATGCAATGTCTCTTCTTCTTCTCTCCAGATCCAAGCCACAGAGCTAGAGCTCTTTATCTCCATCTGTGCCTAAGGCCTCGACAGAGGCTGCCAGTGCTCAGTGTTGGGGAAGGCACCTGCAGATTCTCGCACTCATGTTACCAAAACCTGGAACTCTCAATATCCTTAAGAGATTTCAGAAAAACAACCCTTTTTTGTTTTAGAGTGCTCTTATTTTTTAAGCCAAATTTATTCTAAGCAAAAGCCTAGAGGGGCTGAAAGTCTGGTAGTACCATTACAGTGTTCAGGATTATCCACAGTTCTTGTCATTGAAATTGGTGTATCTTAGTTTCCTCTTCTCATAGAGCAAGTTCTCTCCTGAGGGAATTCTTGGTCACTGAAGCAAACAGAGAGCTGAAGAGCTTATGCCTTTAGTCTCCAGGGAGGCCTGATTTCTAAGGAAAGCACAGCTCAGGCTCAAGTTTGGGCCTCATTAACAGTACAACTCTACCTGCCTTCAAAGGCCATACGTTCTAGGTGTGATAGACACACAGGCTGACCGTTTATTCCAGTGTACTGTGCTGAGAGATATAGTGGAAGAATATTTTAAGAGATATTTAGCCAAATTTGAAAATTCTCAATGGACCTTCTGAGAGATATGATGCCCAATTTAAGGCTTGAACATGAATACAGTATATGTTTTTTCTATTTTCAATGGTGCCAAATTCTCCCCTCCCAATCAAGATAAATTAGAGAAATGTGAGAAATTAAAATAGAGCCCCAGAGTCACTGGGCTCTAGTTTTTGGAAATGGGAGGCATAGAATGGCCTGAGAAAGGCTCACTTTAGAACAAACTTCTAGTCTCTGCGGTGGAGACAATGACCTTAACCCTTTAGCTGAACAGTCCAGACTTCTGTTGAAACACAGGGACCTCACTGGGTCTCTAGAACACTGTGTTGAGACAGATGCTCACACAATGTGTGGGGCTTGGTTAGCAGGGCCTCCGTGGGTGAAGAGCAAGAAGAAGCAACAGGAATGCCACGTAGTTTCTCACCCTACCTAATTTCTGCATAAACCTCAAGCCACATGTTTTCTATAAGATATATTAGCCAAGTTTGTCTCTACTCATACTATTTCCCCAAGAATCAACTCAACCGTTGACTCTACAGTTAGCAATGAACTCGCAGCCCAAGTAGTTTTATTTTTGAAATGTGGGAATCCCTTATAGTTTCCTAAACTATAAAAGAAATATATGGCCTGAACGAGATAATTACTTACATTTTTCTTGAGCTGATACTTATTTGGAGTTTAGCTAATTAAAAATATAATATGACCCATTTAAATGTAGCTAAATTTTTAATCATAAAACCATTGACTACTTTCATATTTTCCCATGGACAATTCTAAAGTGAGTCTTCTCAAACATTTTGCCTGCCAGGAGCGTTAGACTGAGTGTCAGTTCCAACCACACAGGGTTGAGGAGAAGTGCTTTACTGAGGTGTGGAACACAGCCTCAGGATAGGCATTAAGACATGGCACTATCTCCAAAATTCCATATGAAACGTTTTGTGGAGGAGACTCTTCAGAGGCAAAATTATGAAGCCTCGAAAGCAGAAAATAAGGTATCTCTCTTTGTACATCCCCAAACCAAGCTTTGCCCAGTGTCCATTAAGGTTCTGATTCTTGTTTTTTAACCCTTTTTCAATCACATGGACACAAACACATAGACGTGCACGTTTACACTCAAAAAGAACCTGGCAGAGCAGTGAGCAGTGTCTGGTCTCTGCTTTTCTGTTAGAAAAAGCCTTATACACATGAAAACAGTATGAAGCTTCCTCAAAAGATTAAAAACAGAACTACGATTTTATCTAGCAACCCCACTTCTGGATAGATATCCAAAACAATTAAAATCAAGATCTGAAAGAGATGTTAGCCATGTTTACTGCCACGTTATTTGCAATAGCCAAGGTACGGAAACAAACTAAGTGTCCTTTGATCAGTGAATAAAGAAAATGTGGTATATACAGTAGAATACTCTCCAGCCTTGAAAAGAAAGAAATCCTGCTATTTGTGACAACATGGATAAACCTTGAGGACATCAGGCTAAGCGAAATAAGCCACACATAGAAAGACAAATACTGAATAATCTCATTGATAGGTAGAATCTAAAAAAGTTGAACCCAGAAGTGGAGAGTAGGACAGTGATTGCCAGGGGCTAGAGGTTGGGGGGAAAGCAGGAATGTCAGTCCAAAAGCACAAACTTTCAATTATGAGATGAATAAGGTCTGGGGATCTAATGTGCAGCATGGTGACTATAGTTCATAAGACTCTATTGCACACTTGAAATTTGCTAAGAGTAGACCTTATTTTTTTCTCACCACAAAAAATCTAGTTATATGAGGTGATGAATGTGTTAATTATGTAGTCATCATTTTACAAGGTATACATATACCAAATAATCACATTGTACTCCCTAAATATATGGAATTTTTGTTAATTATACATCAGTAAAGCTGGGGTGGGTGGGGAACAAAAGAAGCAGGCAGAGAAAACTCAGCTTAGGAAACAGCATATAGAGAAGTCACTGTGTCAACTGCCTCGGCGTCCTGGAAGTATTTTCATGGCCCAGAAGAAGGTCCAAAGAAATAAGAAATAAGAAAGACCCCACAAATGCTCTCTTTCTTTTCTTTTTCTTTTGCAAGATCATCACTCTCAGTGTTGTAAACCAAAGTATGATTTGAGGTGAACTGCCCATCTGTCGTTCACCTCCTGTCAGCTGTCACCCAGCTCACTGATTGGAAAGAACACTAGGGCATTGGGTCTAAATTGGCCGAGGGGTAGGAAACATGGAGCAGTCATAAATGGAAAGTGTTCAGGCTCAAAACAAGTTGCTAGGGGGAACCATACAGGAATCTGTGTGAGGCAGCTTGAAAATGTTTATATAAAATGCAGCAAAAGTGGGAGAGAAGAAAGCCAAATAAATCCGTGCCCACAGATGTCCTCACATTTGAAGAGGGATTTTAGCAATTAAAAGTTTAGCAAGTGTTTGGGAGCCAGAAGTGGGAAGTTTTGGAGTCCCAATTAGGAGATAGATATAAAGTACTTCCAATCTGGAGACTGAAAAATCAGAAATAAACAAAGGTGGTAGTTTCAGAAGAGAGATTTTAAGGTTATTTCTAATAAAAGCCAATTAAAACAAAGCATAACAACAACAAATTGTTCAAGACCCTTTGACTTTGTTGATTTTATCTCTGAAATGAAAGGGTCTTTTGCTTTCTTGACTTTTTCCCTAAATAAACAAATATATGTATTAGAGAAATACATGAGAGAGAAAATGTGTTTGAAGAATGTTTTTCAAAATAGGACAAGGGAATAGAAAACTCTCTCCTTGTAAGTTGCTCTCAGGAAATGTTACCTTAGTATTTGCTATTTTAGTTATTTTCATCAACTGACATGTTTTTTAAAGTTCTGGCTTAGAATAATTATTATAATGAGTAAAAATGTGAGTGCTTACTACAAGTGTAAAAATGATATAGAGAGTAGGTACTATTTTGGTCCTACTTCACAGGGAGGGAACTTAGGTTAATAACATTTTTGGGGGGTCACACCTATAGCAAAACAGTAGCTGGAGCTTGAACCCTGGACTTTCTCATCGCAGAGTCACACAATTAACCATGAGTATAAATTTTCAAACTCCACGCCTCTTAGTTTCATGTGAGCTGTCCTGAATTCCCCGTAGCCACAATGTATTTAAATTTGGGCAAACACAATGATAGTTTTCACTGAAACTGCAAAACTATTATCCTACAGGAGACAACGTTCTAAAGGTTCAAGGCATTAGCTGCTAGAAGTGAAGAACATTGAGCAGTGGGCAGAACACTACGTCAACCAAGCAAAGGCCATTCTCTTGCCTCATACACCTTGCTTCTCTTTGACAACACCGGCAACCTTCATTCCAGGGTCTGACAGTTTGGGTCACATAATAGTTGCAAAATACACATTTTGTATTCAGTAGATATTTTTGAACTGAAAATAACATCTTCCATCAATCTCTGCCCAGGTGTCACTTGAGCTCCATGAAGCCATCCGCACTAGCATGCCAGTCATGCCTGTCTCCAACCAGCCTGACTCCTTTCCTGTTGCCCCTTCACTAGTTCTTACTTCTCTCGTGAAGTTTAACTAAGGATTACATAAAATGTGCATAAGTCAAATGCTCTGGAAGATGGAAATTTATATACATGTATAAAGCATTATCGTTATAATTGTACATGTCGCAGCATCGCAGGCAGTAATGCACATGAGTTTATGTTTGTATTTAACATGCACTGAGGCTGGACTGTGGGCCAAACAAAAAAATACTTGATTTAATCTCACAACAACCTTTTTAAGTGGCTGTTAACATTGCCCTGCTTTTACCAGTGAGGAATCTGAGGAGTAGAGAGGTTGTATATGTTGAGCCAACACTCATAGTGAGGGACTGGCTCACCCAAAATTCAAACTCATCTCTATCTGACCTTGAAGCTCATGCTCTGAACCATTTTTTAAAACAGTCTGTATATATTAGTTTCCTATTTCTGCTATAACAAAATACCACAAACTTCATGGCTTAAAAATAACACAAATTGATTATCGTACAGTTCTGGAAGTCAGAAGTGTGAAATGAATCTTATGAAACTAAAATAAGAATTTCTTCTTTCTGGAGGCTCTATGGGAAACTCGGTCCCTTGTCTTTTTCACTTTCTAGAAGTCATTCACATTCTGGACTCTTGGTCACATCACCCTAACCTCTACTTTGGTTGCTGAATCTTCTCTAGCTCTGACCCTCCTGCCTCCCTCTTATAGAGAGCCTTCTGATTTCTTTGGGATGAATAATCTAGGATAATCTTCTCATCTCAACACCCTTATTTAATCACACTTGCACAGTTTCTTTTGTCATGTAATATAACATATTCACAGACCCTGGCAATTAGCATGCAGATGTCTTTGGGGGACCATTATTCAATCACACACTAAAAAATGCCTTATGTGTTTCGTGGGGGGCTGGGGGAATCATTTCAACATATAGGTGTGTCTTTGTGTTTCCTTCACTACTGTGATTTAAGCTCCTTGAAAAAAGAGACTGTCATCTCACAGCTGGCTATAGCTCTCTGGCACAGCCCACTCCCTGTGTGCTCCCATCTGCAGGGTGTGAATTTAAGAGATCTCTCCCTTAGCTCTGACCTCTCAATCCCCAACTGCTCCACAGGAAAAGAAACTGCCCTCAACCATTATTGGAAGAAAAGCTTATTATTCCATTATCAGAGATGAAGCTAAAAATATAAATAGTATCAGAAGCTATGACGTTGACCTTAGAATTAGACAAATTAGCAAAAATATCAAACCAGTTCTGATGACAAAAGAGCAGAGCCCTGGGTAACTGAAGAGGCTGAAGGAAGGAGTAGGGAACACAGAAAAATGATATTGAGAGTTGGGACACTCAAAATAAAATTTTCTTTCTTCACAGTTTTGCCAAAGTTGAGGCCTACTGTAAATAAAATTCTGGTAATCATTAGTATTGTTCACCAATATTTTCAGTTCCTTTTCTTTCTGGCACATAACATTGCTATTTCCAAATCCTTGCAGTTATATGTGGCTAAGGGACATCTAAGGCAGAGGTACAACATGACTGAAGTGACTTGTGTCACATCCAGGTAGAAGCCTTGGAGAGCGGGTGCCACATTCCCTGACACTTCCAGAGTAACCAACAATGCCTGACACCATGGAGCCTCCATGAGCCTGTGCACCTGAGGACTAGGACATGGGGAAGGGCCTCCAGTTGACCTGTGATGGTCATAAAGCATCAGTAAAGAATAAGCCTTTGTTGTTAATAACCACTCATATATGAGGGCTTACTATATTGCAGCTAACAGAGTCTCTCCTGACTGATATAAAAATCTAGTTCTTTTCTGGTTATAGTGATTGTTGAAGGAGAACAATGAGGAAAGGGAAGGGTGGTTGGATATCACTTAGTGGCAATAGATTTTTTTCAAACTTCCACTAAGAACATTGCATTAAATGAAAATGAACATTCTTCTGGAAACCTGAAAGTGTAATGTAACAAGGATATATACAAGGGCTTTATAAATTGTGAATCACTTTGCAAATGTTAGCTAAAACAATATTTATTTATCATCCACAATTGCAGCCAAGATTACATGTTTTCTCCTTTTGTAAGTCCATAATATTTACCTAACTCTCACTAAAGAAATACTTAGTCACACTGTATGTAGACAATTCAAAAGATCAGAGACAACTCTTCTAATTTATGTGTCAAAACAAACATCCACAAGAAAGACTAAGGCCACTTGACATAATATATACAATTCAAGATGAATGCTTCTTTGATATGTGTGTGTGTGTGTGTGTGTGTGTGTGTGTGTGTTTGGAACAGGATCTTGCTCTGTCATCCAGCCTGGAGTGCTGTGGCACAGTCAGAATTCACTACAGCCTCAACCATATTGGCTCAAGTGATCCTCCCACCATCAGCCTTTTTGCTAGGTGGGACTATAGGCACATGCTACCATGCCCAGCTAATTTTTTTTTTTTTTTTTTTTTTGTAGAGATAGAGGTCTTACTATGTTGCCCAAGCTGATCTCAAACTCATAAGCTCAAGTGATCCTCCCGCCTTAGCCTCCCAAAGTGTTGGGATTACAGGTGTGAGCCACTGCACCTGGCCTTGCTAATCTTTTTATTATTCAAAACCTCTAGAAATAGTATAGGAGATCCAAGCACTAGTCTCCTGTTGTCATGGATAGAGAAAGTGGAGAACAGAGCAGGATAAGTGGCTTGTTTGGGACTAGACAAGGCTGTCACTAAGTGACTCACTACTTCAGCCCTTTGCTCCTCTTGGCACCTGGACCAGCAAAGGCACACATGTTCTGTAACTTTTTTGTTCCTGCCAAACCTGTTATAAGAAATAAACTTGGAGCACCCAGGAGTTTAGCAACATATTATCATCTTGGAATGTGACATTATTAAACCCTCCTAATCCCCACGTCTACAAAATTAAATAATCCAGAGCATGTTTTCTAAATGGAAATGGAAGTGTATACAGGCTTAATCATAAAGAGTTAATTTTTAAGCCCTTAAAATTAGAGAAATGACAGTGACAATATAAATTCTTCTTTTTATCACTTCCGGGGTGAAGCTTGTTTAGAGCAGCTAGCACTGGTTACAAGAAATAGCCATGTCAGATTGAGGAAATCGCAGCTCTCACCTATAGTTACTGGCAAAACAAAGTCTGGACTTCGTCTCTAGAGGCAGAGACTGGAACTTGATCTCTTAGCGTCTGGTCAGTTCTACTGCTACCAAACAAGGAATAAGCAAGATTTCCTTCTCTGGATTGCCTTTGGGATTGACTTTCTGTTCATCCTGTTTAGTGAGTCTCCTCTGTAAGGAGTCTTCAGGGTTCCAGGCACTCTGAGAGCTGTTACTCACTCCAGGGCTCCTCTACTGGAGGGCACAAACTGTGGGCCACGTACAAGCTACAGCCACACCCCAGGGTGCTGTAGGAGTCCAGCACTCACAAGTTTAAAATAGTCACCCACTTGGTTTCACCTCAGGTCACTGTTACTTTCTTTTAGCCACCTATTCTTCAGGAGACAAGTTCCCTTCCTGATTTCTGACCATTCTCTTCTTGACAAGGTCAACTTCCATAGTGCCGCCTACCTTCCGCCTTTCCTGACCCAAGCTACTCTTTCTCAACTTTTCTCAGATCCTTTCTTGAAATAGTTTTATTTTGCACTGTTACATTTCCTCGTGTTTCCTGAAGGGTGCACTTCAAGTAAATGTCTGCATTGACAGAGCAACTGTACCTCTGTAACTAATTCCAGCCAAAAAGTTCTTCCTAAATCGAGTATAATTAGGAAAGAAATTATGCACATATACGACATTCCTTTCCTGGGATGGACTGATGATTGTTGGAAATATTTTATTAACTCATACCCTCCTTTATTCCCAAAAGGATTCAGGGCTGCATCTTTCCATGCCTTTTTTGGAGTGTAGGGTAACATATGCTGCTGTGGTCTGTGAAAACAATGGGCAGAGGCCAGGCACGGTGGCTCACACCTGTAATCCCAGCACTTTGGAAGGCCGAGGCGGGTGGATCACAAGGTCAGGAGATCAAGACCATCTGGCTAACACAGTGAAACCCCGTCTCTACTAAAAATACAAAAAAATTAGCCAGGCTTGGTGAAACACACCTGTAGTACCAGCTACTCCGGAGGCTAAAGCAGGAGAATCGCTTGAACCCTGGAGGCAGATTGCAGTGAGCCGAGATTATGCCACTGCACTCTAGCCTGCTTGACAGAGCAAGACTCTGTCTTAAATAAAAAAAAAAAAGAAAAAGAATGGACAGCTCTTGCTTTAGTAAGGTTTCCATTCTTGTTTTAAGAAATAGCAAAGGGTTAATATTAAACTCATAATGCCCTTGAAACCTTGTGTAAGTAACCTTATCCTAGAAAAATGACCTGTATTTCAATTTATATTAGATGGGTGAATTTTCACATGTAAACCTTCCCTATGTAAGAAAAAGTAAAGGAAGATACCCAAAAGACTCAGATAGGAGAGAGAGGGTACCTGCTGAAGAAAGCACATCCTCTCTAGGATTATATGTGGTCTGGATCATCAAAATTGTCTGAATTTTTGTTGCTTTCCCTGCCATTATGATTTGAAAAGGCTTGTTGAGATGTCCTCTCTACCATATTGGATAAAATAATATCCTTTGGCTGGACTGTTCAAGCTCAGAGAGGCCAGGTACTTAGGTGTGTGACTTCAACTGTTTAATAAATAGAAAGCAATGAAGACTGCCTGAGGTTACAGATCATTGAGATGAGTTTTAATCACCCTTTTGGAGAGACACAAGCCAAAGTGTTCAACAAAACTACAACCGACTGGCTCTCATGAGTTTAGAACATGAATGTCTCATTTCCATAGCTCTCTTAGTTCATCTCTTAGATTAAACACAATGTTTAAATTTCCTAAGATCATTTTGCCATGAATTTCTCCCAAACTCTTAAGTAAAGACAATATCAGCAGGGAACCAGGTCAGCCCACTCTTTCAAGGAAGCAGTTTTCAGAGAACTATCGAGACCCTTGTCAGCACTAGGAAGGATTCGTGAAGTTTTATGATTGCCTCTTTACTCTTTCCCACGTGTGATCAATGACTAGAGATGAAGTAAGTCCTTCTCAGGGTGGGACAAGAGGCATGTCTAGGGCTTGTTTCCTTATAATTTTGTCTTTCATTTACTTTCTGTAGTTCTGCAGCCAGTTCATAGGACTCCAGGGACCTTGAGACTGAAGCACATTCTACAAATAAAGTCAAATGCAGTGAGTAATCTCAGCTCAGCGCAGCTGAGAGGGCACGGGTCAGGCCTGGAAGTCATCAGATGAAAAATCAGACCAAAAATTAAAATGAGAATACTGGCAGCTAGTGAAATACCAAAAAACGACAATTCCTCACTTGGTCCTCCCTGCCTTTCCAGACCATGATCTCTCACGCTGCATTCAACTTGCAAGGAGATCCTTCTCTATGCAGAGATCATACAGGACTTCAGGTGCTTGCGAGAGCATATGGTGTGTTCTTTGCCCCTGGGAACCTTCTCTTTCGGACATCAGCTGAATCCTTACAAGCCCTAGTGTTGCTTTAGTCTAGACTAAGTGGATCACTGTCCAGGGAATCAGACCTATTGATGACTCTCAAAATTTCACTAAAGGGATACTTATACAAACATCAAACTGCAGAGTCATTTATCAGCTCTGTGTGCAGATAAATAATCATCCAGGGAGAGGATATTTCAACCAGAAAAGATAAGGAACTTTAAGCTGTCTGAAGAAAGTCAGTGAAGGTTGAATAAGGAAAAAGGGAGGCCTCCCTATTAGGACATGAAGGGAAAAAGGGAAATTCCCCAAATAAGAAAAAAATTGGGACAAGGCCAGTCAATTACAGAGACTGCCCTGAAAAGACTGGCCAATGTGAGCTGACCCTGGAGCTGAGACTAAAAGTTAAATGCCAAAGTCTCTTTCTCAGAGGTCAGCTGGTGCCTGAGACCCAGCATCGGGGTTATTAGGCCATAGCTGGAGCCTTCCTGGCTCAGCCTCACTCCCCAAAGGGCCACTGCTATCCAATAGGCCAATAGTTGCTAAATCCAACTGAACAAGATGAATTATATAATCTTTCTCTGCAGGCGTTTTATGATTAGATAAGATTTGCATAGAGACTTCAGGAAGGCCACCTTAGACTTTGGATTAATATTCACTCTCTCATAATTGTATGCATTATCTCCTAGATAGAATTCACCTGATTATAAGGGAAAAAAAGAAGTGAGATAGTCTGAAAAATACTCAAAGACATGCTGCCACTTAATAAAAGCTAAAAGTTTCAGCCTAAACGTTCCTTTTTAATGAAGATCTTGGTGCAGCTGAAATGGGATGATTCAATTCTAACACATCTAAAGAAATTCACCATAGTTAGCAGAACAGATTTGCTGCTTCTCAGTGAAATTATCTTTCATCTTTCTCAATGTTTATAAAAGTAGGACCTTTAAAAGTCTACATTATAAAGCAAAAAAAAGAAAGAAAACTGTTCCACAGCTGAAAACCAAAAATAAGTCATCAAAATTGAAATGGAAACACATCCCCTCGATAATTACATTTTAGTAAATAAAGATATAACTAGCTGTTGCTGATGATTTCTGGTGCCGAAAATGACCCAGAATTCTACTTCAATCACAGCTGAGTCCAATTTTTAAAAATCAATCACGTTTACTTGTTTTGTGTCATTATGCCAATGAATAAGTTAACAAGAAGATAGCTGCTGGCAACAATATTCCAATTCAGAAGTGGACATGAAGACAAACAGGATTCTCTGATGAATGACCCCAGTGGGTAATTAGCAATTTATTGAAAACAGATAGCAGGTGCCCTAGACTCCCCAGCCAGCAAGGAGGCTATGTCCAAACTCAACTTCTCACAGATCTCTAGTTAGTGGGCCGGTGTCTTTCCCAGAACTCCCCTTTAAACAGCGGGCACCTGAGCTCAGGCTTCCAGGAGCTTAAGCTCAAATGCTTATTCACTCCATTCCAGGCTGCTGTCAGGCTTCCTCTATAAAAAAGGGAGAGCCACAGAAAAGTCTCTTCTGGAACCCAGATCCTCAGTGTAACTAGAAGTGTTCCAGCCTAAGCATTTCTCTTTTGCAGGAAGTCAAAAGAACAGAGACCCATGCAGCCACTGGCTCTTCTGCCTGTTAATTCCAATCTGTCTCAAATAATGCTGTTCACCCAGAGTCTTTGCATAACAATGAGGAAACGGAGACACAAGGGTACAACACCGCCATCATCTACCCACTGAGTCAGCAGAGTCACTGTGGATGGCATCTACCTTATTTACAAAGAAACCGATACACAAAGACACCAGCCATAGACCTAGCCTTTTATTTGCCACCCCTTTTATGCCCACAACACAGTAGTGCCTGCAGAATTGTTAACTAAAGTGTTTCTCTAATGAGGGAGTGAGTGAGCACTCTCATATGATGGCTTTCAATAGCCAAAAGGAAACAAATTTAGTACAAGGGAGCTTTGGTTAAACGACGTAGGAAATGGATTCTGGTACTTGCCCACAATAAACTATAAATTGGCAGGGAACAGACATTTTATATTCATTTAAAATAAGCATAATAAGGAATTGCTGTTTAAGTGAAGACCAAGATAATCTCGGCATTTGACGTTATCAACACATCTTTCATTTTCCCACATACAATTTGCCCCTGCGGCACATCATGAATTTACATGCAAAAAATATAAAAGGAAGGCTGGGTGTGGTGGCTCACGCCTGTAATTCCAGCATTTTGGGGGGCCAAGGTGGGCAGATCATTAGGTCAGGAGATCGAGACCATCCTAGCTAACACGGTGAAACCCCATCTCTACTAAGAAAATACAGCAACAACAAAATTAGCCGGGCAGGGTGGCGGGCACCTGTAGTCCCAGCTACACCGGAGGCTGAGGCAGGAGAATGGCGTGAACCCGGGAGGCAGAGCTTGCAGTGAGCTGAGATCACGCCACTGCACTCCAGCCTGGGCAACAGAGTGAGACTCCATCTCAAAAAATATGTATATATTATATATGTGTGTATGTATATATTATACATGTACATATATAATATATAAAAATGTGTGTGTATATATTGTATATCTTATATATATACAATATATATGTTATATATATGTGTGTATATATATTATATGGCAGTGTGTGTGTATATATACATAAAAGGATACAAATAATGCCAGTGATCATGTCTGCTCTTGTGTATGTAAAAGCCTAACTTCCAAAAGGGGAATAAAGAGAAAAAATACACAAACAAAAATTATAAGCTCCTGGAGTTCAGCCATGAAATATTATTGAGATTAGAAGAAGGGTGAAGCCGCGGTCAGGCTGTTGATGAAAAGCCCTGCTTGCCTATAAAGAGATGTGAATCCTAACATCTCCATGGTGATGAGCAGACAGATGCCCACTGGTGTTTTCACGTCTACATTTAAGGGGTGAGAATTTCAATGATTTATTTATTTCAAGTTTTGGGGGCTGGGGGTAAACTCAGATTTTTATCTAACATGAAACTCTTGTGGCCTCTCTGAACAATGTAGCCTGACTTTCTGTTGGATTGATGATGAAAGGCTCTTTTATTTCTCTAGAGCAAATGGTTCCCTGGTCTTTTGGTATACCAGAGAAGTGAGAAATATAACCCTAAAACAGCTTAAAAGTTAGCTTGCTGTGCCTAGTGTTCCAACACATTCTATCTCTTGTACCATTGATTTTATTTCATATTAACTAATGTTACTTTTCTTCATTCATAAGTATTCAGCTGGGCATAAGATAATTGCTATTTGACAATCTTTTAAATTTATTTTATTCTTTATGGAAAAGTAAATGCAATGAGGAATATTAGCAATAACATAAATCCAAATAAAACCAGGTGACAGGCAAGTTAAAATGTTCCAGAGAACACTGAAACAAAACCTCAAAACTCTAGCATGGCGCACATGGTTCCTGAATATTCTCCGATTTAAGACACATCATCAAGATTATGCTGGTGGTCATTAGGAACACTGGAGTTACTATCTTAAGGTGAAAGACATGAGAATCTGTGAGCAAGAATAGACTTGATTTTAATTCTAAAAGGGCTGAAGCCACATTATCCTTCACTGAAGAAGTGCTGCCTCCTGTTTTCTCCTCCATTTTCCATTTGCTGCTACGATTACCAGATGTGATAGTCAGACTCTTCAGAAATGTTTAAGACTTTGTTAAGGGATGTGTAGAGATGACAATTTTCATGCAATGCTCATAAAGTATAAATTGGCACAATTCTTCTGGGAAGCAATTTGGCAACATAAAGCAGCCTTGAAAGCGATCAAATTATTCGTCCTAGTATTCCTCTACTAGAAATGTATCCTAAAGAAATAGTTATAATAGAAAATACACAAACACCTTAATTGCCTAATTGTATTGGAATGATTAAGTAAATTAATGTACGTTAGCAAGATGAAATAGTATTAGTAAGTAATATCTTTGAGGATATATTCACCGTATTAAGTGAAAAAACATGAATACAATTGGATGTACAGTATGTCCTCTATATATTTACATGCACGCAAATACACACAAACAGATATGTTAGACAAAACATTGGGAAAAAATATGCCAGAGTAGTTAAAGTGGTTATTTCAGGGTGGAAGAGAAGAATAATTTTTACTTATACTTTTCTGTGTTTTCCAGTTGTTTATATTGAGCATGTTACTCAATTTTTCCAGATACGCATTTATAATTGCAACAGTGATAAATATTCTATAAACTTCAATAAGCATAGAAATGTATGAAATAGGAGGGCAGAGCAAGATGGCTGAACAGGAACAGCTCCAGTCTCCAGCTCCCAGTGCGAGCGACACAGAAGACGGTGATTTCCGCATTTTCAACTGAGGTACTGGGTTCATCTCACTAGGGAGTGCTGGACAATCAGTGCTGGTCAGCTGCTGCAGCCCGATCAATGAGAGCTGAAGCAGGGCAAGGCATCGCCTCACCTGGGAAGCGCAAGGGGGAAGGGAGTCCCTTTCCTAGCCAGGGGAACTAAGACACACAACACCTGCAAAATTGGGTAAATCCCACCCCAATACTGCACTTTACCAAGGGTCTTAGCAAACGGCACACCAGGAGATTATATAACACACCTGGCCAGGAGGGTCCCATGCCCACGGAGCCTCCCTCATTGCTAGCACAGCAGTCTGCGATCTAACTGCAAGGCAGCAGCAAGGCTGGGGGAGGGGTGCCTGCCATTGCTGAGGCTTAAGTACGTAAACAAAGCCGCTGGGAAGCTCAAACTGGGTGGAGCCCACAGCAGCTCAAGGAGGCCTGCCTGTCTCTGCAGACTCCACCTCTGGGGACAGGGCACAGCTAAACAAAAAGCAGCAGAAACCTCTGCAGATGCAAACGACCCTGTCTGACACCTTTGAAGAGAGCAGTGGATCTCCCAACACAGGGGCTGAGATCTGAGAACAGACAGACTGCCTGCTCAAGTGGGTCCCTGACCCCTGAGTAGCCTAACTGGGAGACATCCCCCACTGGGTGCAGACCAACACCCCACACCTCACATGGTGGGGTACACCCCTGAGACGAAGCTTCCAAAGCAAGAATCAGACAGGTACACTTGCTGTTCAGCAATATTCTATCTTCTGCAGCCTCTGCTCCTGATACCCAGGCAAACAGGGTCTGGAGTGGACCTCAAGCAATCTCCAACAGACCTACAGCTGAGAGTCCTGACTGTTAGAAGGAAAACTAACAAACAGGAAGGACACCCACACCAAAACCCCATCAGTATGTCACCATCATCAAAGACCAAAGGCAGATAAAACCACAAAGATGGGGGAAAAGCAGGGCAGAAAAGCTGGAAATTCAAAAAATCAGAGAGCATCTCCTCCTCCAAAGGAAAGCAGCTCATCACCAGCAACGGATCAAAGCTGGATGGAGAATGACTTTGACGAGTTGAGAGAAGAAGGCTTCAGTCCATCAAACTTCCCAGAGCTAAAGGAGGAGCTACGTACCCAACGCAAAGAAACTAAAAATCTTGAAAAAAGAATGGAAGAATGGATAACTAGAATAATCAATGCAGAGAAGGCCATATATGAACTGACAGAGATAAAAACTATGACACAAGAAATACATGACAAATGCACAAGTTTCAGTAACTGACTTGATCAACTGGAAGAAAGAGTGTCAGAGATTGAGGATCAAATGAATGAAATGAAGTGAGAAGAGAATTCTAAAGAAAAAAAAGGAAAAAGAAATGAACAAAGCCTTCAAGAAGTATGGGATTATGTGAAAAGACCAAATCTACATCTGATTGGGGTGCCTGAAAGTGAGGGGGAAAATGGAACCAAGTTGGAAAACAATCTTCAGGATATCATCCAGGAGAACTTCCCCAACCTAATAACGCAGGCCAACATTCAAATTCAGGAAATACAGAGAATGCCACAAAGATACTCCTCAAGAAGAGCAACTCCAAGACACATAATTGTCAGATTCACCAAAGTTGAAATGAAGGAAAAACTGTTAAGGGCAGTCAGAGAGAAAAGTCGGGTTACCCACAAAGGGAAGCCCATCAGACTAACAGCAGATCTCTTGGCAGAAACTCTACAAACCAGAAGAGAGTGGGGGTCAATATTCAACATTCTTAAAGAAAAGAATTTTCAACCCAGAATTTCATATCCAGCCAAACTAAGTTTCATAAGTGAAGGAGAAATAAAATCCTTTACAGACAAGCAAATGCTTAGAGATTTTGTCACCACCAGGCCTGCCCTACAAGAGACCCTGAAGGAAGCACTAAACGTGGAAAGGAAAAACCAGTACCAGCGATTGCAAAAACATGCCAAAACGTAAAGACCATCGATGCTAGGAAGAAACTGAATTAACTAATGAGCAAAATAACCAGCTAATATCATAATGACAGGATCAAGTTCACACATAACAATATTAACCTTAAATGTAAATGGACTAAATGGTCCAATTAAAAGACACAGACTGGCAAATTGGATCAAGACCCATCAGTTTGCTGTATTCAGGAGACCCATCTCACATGCAGAGACACACATAGGCTCAAAATAAAGGGATGGAGGAAGATCTACCAAGCAAATGGAGAACAAAAAAAAAAGCAGGGGTTGCAATCCTAGTCTCTGATAAAACAGATTTCAAACCATCAAAGATCAAAAGAGACAAAGAAGGCTATTACATAATGGTAAAGGGATCAATTCAACAGGAAGAGCTAACTATCCTAAATATATATGCACCCAATACAGGAGCACCCAGATTCAAAAAGCAAGTCCTTAGAGACTTACAAAGAGACTTAGACTCCCATACAATAATAATGGGAGACTTCAACACCCCACTGTCAACATTAGACAGATCAACAAGACAGAAAGTTAACAAGGATATCCAGGAATTGAACTCAACTCTGCACCAAGCAGACCTAATAGACATCTACAGAACTCTCCACCCCAAATCAACAGAATATACATTCTTCTCAGCACCACATTGCACTTATTCCAAAATTGACCACATAGTTGGAAGTAAAGCACTCCTCAGCAAATGTACAAGAACAGAAATTATAACAAACTGTCTCTCAGACCACAGTGCAATCAAACTAGAACTCAGGACTAAGAAACTCAATCAAAACTGCTCAACTACATGGAAACTGAACAACCTGCTCCTGAATGACTACTGGCTACATAATGAAATGAAGGCAGAAATAAAGATGTTCTTTGAAACCAATGAGAACAAAGATAAAACATACCAGAATCTCTGGGACACATTTAAAGCAGTGTGTAGAGAGAAATTTATAGCACTAAATGTCCACAAGAGAAAGCTGGAAAGACCTAAAATTGACACTCTAACATCACATTGAAAGAACTAGAGAAGCAAGAGCAAACACATTCAAAAGCTAGCAGAAGGCAAGAAATAACTAAGATCAGAGCAGAACTGAAGGAGATAGAGACACAAAAAGCCCTCCAAAAAATCAATGAATCCAGGAGTTGGTTTTTTTAAAAGATCAACAAAATTGATAGACTGCTAGCAAGACTAATAAAGAAGAAAAGAGAGAAGAATCATATAGACGCAATAAAAAATAATAAAGGGGATATCACCACCGACCCCACAGAAATACAAACTACCATCAGAGAATACTATAAACACCTCTACGCAAATAAACTAGAAAACCTAGAAGAAATGGATAATTTCCTGGACACTTACACTCTCCCAAGACTAAACCAGGAAGAAGTTGAATCCCTGAATAGACCAATAGCAGGCTCTGAAATTGAGTCAATAATTAGTAGTCTACCAACCAAAAAAAGTCCAGGATCAGATGGATTCACAGCTGAATTCTACCAGAGGTACAAGGAGGAGCTGGTACCATTCCTACTGAAACTATTCCAATCAATAGAAAAAGAGGGAATCCTCCCTAACTCATTTTATGAGGCCAATATCATCCTGATACCAAAGTCTGGCAGAGACACAACAAAAAAGAGAATTTTAGACCAATATCCCTAATGAACATCTATGCAAAAATCCTCAATAAAATACTGGCAAACCAAATCCAGCAGCACATCAAAAAGCTTATCCACCATGATCAAGTGGGCTTCATCCCTGGGATGCAAGGCTGGTTCAACATACACAAATCAATAAATGTAATCCAACATATAAACAGAACCAAAGACAAAAACCACATGATTATTTCAATAGATGCAGAAAAGGCCTTTGACAAAATTCAACAGCTCTTCATGCTAAAAACTCTCAATAAACTAGGCGTTGATGGAATGTATCTCAAAATAATGAGAGCTATTTATGACAAACCCACAACCAATATCATACTGAATGGGCAAAAACTGGAAAAATTCCCTTTGAAAACTGGCACAAGACAGGGATGCCCTCTCTCACCACTCCTACTCAACATAGTGTTGGAAGTTCTGGCTAGGACAATCAGGCAAGAGAAAGAAATAAAGGGTATTCAATTAGGAAAAGAAGAAGTCAAATTTTCCCTGTTTGCAGATGACATGATTGTATGTTTAGAAAACCCCATCTTCTCAGCCCAAAATCTCCTTAAGCTGATAAGCAACTTCAGGAAAGTCTCAGGATACAATTAATGTGCAAAAATCACAAGCATTCTTATACACCAGTAACAGACAAACAGAGAGCCAAATCATGAATGAACTTCCATTCACAATTGCTTCAAAGAGAATAAAATACCTAGGAATCCAACTTACCAGAGATGTAAAGGACCTCTTCAAGGAGAACTACAAACCACTGCTTAGTGAAATAAAAGAGGACACAAACAAATGGAAGAACATACCATGCTCATGGATAGGAAGAATCAATATCATGAAAATGGCCATACTGCCCAAGGTAATTTATAGATTCAATGCCATCTCCATCAAGCTACCAATGAGTTTCTTCACAGAATTGGAAAAAACTGTCTTAAAGTTCATATGGAACCAAAAAAAGCCCGCATTGCCAAGATAATCCTAAGTCAAAAGAACAAAGCTGGAGGCATCACGCTACCTGACTTCAAACTATACTACAAGGCTACAGTAACCAAAACAGCATGGTACTGGTACCAAAACAGAGATATAGACCAATGGAACAGAACAGAGTCCTCAGAAATAATACCACACATCTACAGCCATCTGATCTTTGACAAACCTCAGAAAAACAAGAAATGGGGAAAGGATTCCCTAGTTAATAAAGGGTGCTGGCAAAATTGGCTAGCCATAAGTAGAAAGCTGAAACTGGATCCTTTCCTTACTCCTTATTTGAAAATTAATTCAAGATGGATTAGAGACTTAAATGTTAGACCTAATACCATAAAACCCCTAGAAGAAAACCTAGGTAATACCATTCAGGACATAGGCATGGGCAAGGACTTCATGTCTAAAACACCAAAAGCAATGGCAACAAAACCCAAAATTGACAAACGGGATCTAATTAAACTAAAGAGCTTCTGCACAGCAAAAGAAACCACCATCAGAGTGAACAGGCAACCTACAGAATGGGAGAAAATTTTTGCAATCTACTCATCTGACAAAGGGCTAATATCCAGGACCTACAAAGAACTCAAACAAATTTACAAGAAAAAAACAAACAACCCCATCAAAAAGTGGACAAAGGATATGAACAGACATTTCTCAAAAGAAGACATGCATACAGCCAACAGACACATGAAAAAATGCTCATCATCACTGGCCATCAGAGAAATGCAAATCAAAACCACAATGAGATACCGTCTCACACCAGTTAGAATGGCAATCATTAAAAAGTCAGGAAACAACAGGTGCTGGAGAGGATGTGGAGAAATAGGAACACTTTTACACTGTTGGTGGGATGGTAAACTAGTTCAACCATTATGGAAAACAGTATGGTAATACTCAAGGATCTAGAACTAGAAGTACCATATGACCCAGCCATCCCATTACTGGGTATATACCCAAAGGATTATAAATCATGCTGCTATAAAGACACATGCACACGTATGTTCATTGTGGCACTATTCACAATAGCAAAGACTTGGAATCAACCCAAATGTCCATCAGTGACAGACTGGATTAAGAAAATGTGGCACATATACACCAAGGAATACTATGCAGCCATAAAAAAGGATGAGTTTGTGTCCTTTGTAGGGACATGGATGCAGCTGGAAACCATCATTCTCAGCAAACTATCGCAAGAACAGAAAATCAAACACCGCATGTTCTCACTCATAGGTGGGAACTGAACAATTACATCACCTGGACTCGGGAAGGGGAACATCACACACCGCGGCCTATTATGGGGAGGGGGGAGGGATTGCATTGGGAGCTATACCTGATGTAAATGATGAGTTGATGGGTGCAGCACATCAACATGGCACAAGTATACATATGTAAGAAACCTGCACGTTGTGCACATGTACCCTAGAACTTAAAGTAAAAAAAAAAAAAAAAAAAAAGAAACGTATGAAATAAAAGACATCTCCCCACTTGTTCCCCTGATCTCTGCTTACTAGCAAAAAAATTATAGTTTGTATTTACAGACTATTTATGTGTGTGTATATATACACATACATGATATACACATAGATATACATTTATATAATTTTACAAAAACATAATACTGAGCATATTGCTCTACAATTTATTTTATATTAACCAAAATTACTTGGACATCCTTTTATTTTGTTATATAGGAATACATCCTTTTTTATAGACTTTAATTTTTAGAGCAGTTTTAGATTCACAGATAAATTGAGCAAAAAGTACAGAGTTCCCATATTTCCCTGCCCCCACATACACATGACCTTCTCCACTATCAGCATTCCACATTATCATGCTGCATTTTTTACAATTAATGCACCTACAATGGCACATCATTATCACCCAATGTCCATAATTTACATTCTTGGTATTATACATTTCATGAGTTCACTCTTGGGTGTTTTACATTCTATGGGTTTTGACAAGCATAATGACATGTGTGTTGTGTTCTGTATCATATTATACTATTATATAGAATAGTTTCAGTGTCCTAAAATTTCTCTGTGCTTTGCCTATTCATCACTCCCATCTAACCACTGGCAACCATTAATATTTTTACTGTCTCTATAGTTTTGCCTTATTTAGAATTTCATATGGTGGAAATTATATAGTATATAGACTTTTCAGATTGGTTTATTTCACTTACTAATATGCATTTAATATTATTCCATGTCTTTTTATAGCTTGATGGAATGTTCTATGTGCATTTGAGAAAATGTATATTCTTCTGTTGTTGGGTGGACTGTTCTGTAATGTTGTTAGGTTTAGTTAGTCTGTAGAGTTTTTCAAGTCCTTTATTTCCTTATTAATCTTCATTGGGGTTGTTGTAGCCACTACTGAAAGTGGAGTACTGAAATCTGTTAGTACGATTGTGCTTCAGTCCATTTCTCCCTTCAATTCTGTCAAAGTTTCATTCATATATTTCAGAGCTTTGAGGTTTGGTGCATAAATATTTATAACTATTATATTTTCTTGGTAAATTGACCTTCTTAATCATTATATAAAGCCTTTATTTGTCTCTTGCACCAGGTTTTGATTTAAAGTCTATTTTGTCTGAGTTAGTGTAGCCACTCCTGCTCTCTTTTGGTTATCATTTGCATAGAACATCTTTTTCCATTCTTAAACTTTTAACCTATGTATGTCCTCAGATCTAAAGTGGGTCTCTTTTTGACAGTACATAGTTTGATCCTTTAAAAAAAAAAATCACTCAACTGACCTATGTTTTTTGATTGGGAAATTTCATCCATTGACATTTAAAGTAATTACCTATAAGGATTTATTGCCATTTTGTTTATTGTTTTCTTTTTATCTTGTAGCTTTCTTATCCCTCCTTTTCTCTTACTCCTTTCCTTCATGTTTTGTTGATTTTTGAGTGATATCCTTTGATTCCCTTTCTATTTCCATTTGTATATACTCTATAGCTATTTTCTTTGTGACTACCATTGAAAATATATAAAAATCTTAAAGTTATAGCATTCTATTTAAAATAACTTCAATCACATATTAAAACTCTACTTCTTTACAATTCTAATCTCCAATTTTATGTCATTGATGTCACAAATTACATCTTTAAATATAGACCCATTAACATGGATTTATAGGGTTTTTTTGTATTTTCTTAAATTCTGTGTACCAAAAATGACAATATACAGGTTGTTATATTTTTCCATGTATTTACCTTTGCCAGACAACCTTATTTTTTTATGGCTGCATGTAGATATCTACTATCCTTTCATTTGAACTTGAAGGATTCTATTTAGCATTTTCTATAGAGCAGGTCTAGTAGTAAAGAACTCTCACATTTTATCTGAGAAAGTATTAATTTTTTACATGTTAAAAGATAGTTTTGCTAGATACAATATCCTTGGTTGACAGGTTTTTGTTTCTTTCAATACTTTGAATATATCACCCCATTCTCTTCCATTCTACAAAGTTTCTGCTGAGGAATCCACTAAGCAAATGGAAACCCCTTTACATGAGACAAGTCACTTTTTTCTTTCTGCTTTTCAAAAACAATACTTTTTCTTTGTCTTTGACCTTGCATAGTTTGCTTATATGTTTCTCAGTGTGGTTCTCTTTGGATTTATCCTAGATGTAGTTTATAAGCTTCTTGAGTCTGTATGTCAACATTTCTTTCCTCAGATATGGAAAGTTTTCAAACATTATTTGTTGAAATAGGCTCTCTTCCTCTTTCTCTCTTCTCCTTCAGAGTTTTCCATAATGTGTATGTTGATACTCTTAATAGTGTCTCAACAGTCTCATAAGCGATTTTCACTTTTCTCCATTCTTTTTTCTGTTTGCTCTTCTGACTCAATGATTTCAAATGACCTCTTTTCATGTTTGCTGATTTTTTCATCTGCCTTATCAAGTCTGCTATTGAGCCATTCCAGTAAACTTTCTAGTTTAGTTATTGTATTTTTCAGTTACAGAATTTCTCTTTGGTTCTTTATAATTTCTATCTCTGTTGATGCTCTTATTTTGTTCAGGCATTGTTTTCCTGACTTTATTTAGTTTTCTGACAGTGTTCTCTTTGAGCCCACTGAGTATTTTTTATGATAGTTATTTTAAATTCTTTATCAGGCAGGTGATATATTTATATGTTTTTTGAGGTTGGTTTCTTGAGTTTTATTTTGTTCCATTGAGTGGGCCATGTATTTTTCGCTTCGTTATATGCCTTGTGTTTTATTTCAGGCTGCTATAACAAAATATCATAAATTGGGTTACTTATCAAGAACATAAACATATTTCTCACAGTTCTGGAGGCTGGAAGTTCAATATCATGGTGACAGCATGATCAGACTCTGGCAAGGTCCTTCTTCCAAGTTGCAGACAGCCATATAACTTCACATGACCAGCAGAAGGCAAATTAGTTCTCTGGCTTCTTCTTATAAGGGTATCCTACTCATTGATGGCTTCACCTTTATGACCTAGTTACCTCTCAGTGACCCAATCTCTAAATACCATCACATTGAGGCTTCAATTTTGACATACAACTTTTGAAGGAAACACAAACATCTGTCCATTATACCTTATAATATTTTTTGCTGGGATTTAGGCATTTGGAAAAACCACCACCACTCACATGTTTCGTATGCTGACTTTGTAAAGGGGAAGATCTTCCCCAATTAGCCCTGCTGGAGGTTCTAGGACTTCTCAAACCTTTTCTGATCTTTTGCTCCTTCTGATAACTGTGGAACTGCAGCTCTAATGTGGGCTCATCTCTTTTTATCTGCTTTCAAACTCTGGCACTGATCCCATCAGTGCTCTGGATTAGGTAAGACAGAAACTAGTCCCTCAAGCACCCCCGGATGAGCTGTAATGTTGGATGCATGATTCACCTTTTACATGTGTCCTGAGGGAGGAATCCTGATATGGGAAGTTTTCTCCCAGTAGCTCTCTACTACACTGCACAGGGGAAGGGGCACAAATGCGGAAGATTTTTCTGTTCTTTTCACTGGAATCCTGTCTTGCTTTTACAATGGCTGGGTGTTGTAGCATCTTAACTGGTCTCTGCAGTTCTCACAGAGGTATCCTGGTTCATATATTTTTGTTAACTCAGTTTCTTTGTGAGGAAAAGAGAGTCTGTAGCTTCATAGCTCACCATCTTACTGATGTCACTTCTTATTTCTTTTTAGTGCTGAATAGTATTTCATTGCCTGGATATACAACAGTTTATTTATCCATTCACCTACTGAAGAATATCTTGGTTACTTCCAAGTTTTAGCAATAATGAATAAAACTGCTATGAACTCCTGTGAACAAATTTTCTTATGAACATAAATTTTCAACTCCTTTGGGTAAATATCAAGGATTGCAATTCCTGGATCATATGGTAACACTATTTAGTTTTCTAGTAAACTGTCCAACTGTCTTCCAAAGTGTCTGTGGCATTTGGCATGTCTACTAGCCGTGAATGAGGTTCCCAGTCCTCCACATCTTCACCAGCATTTGGTGTTGTAAGCGGTTTGAATTTTGGCCATTCTGTGTACAATAATCCTTCGTTGTTGTTTCACGTTGTAATTACCCAATAGCACATGGTGTTCAGCATCTTTTTATATGCTATTTTCTATCTATATATCTTCTTTGGTGAAATATCTGTTTTTTCTTTCTTTCTCACCCCATTCCCACTTCTGAAAAATTCTGATGTCATATGATAGTTTTCTTTTGACCATTACTCACATATAAAAGAGGTAAATTCTTAGTGGGCTATTTGATTCAGGTTTATATAGGCATGTGGCCGTGGCTGTATTGAATATTTTTAGCCATTAGTTCTCTCAGTGAGCTGAGAACTGCCCTGCAGAATTACCCATAATGCAGTAAGTTCTTCTCTCATGGTCTCACAGACTGCTTCCTCCAAAATGACTTTTCTTTATAAATCCCTGTTTTGTCACACTGTCATATTTTTTAGATTTCCTTCCAAAAAAAAAAAAAATCCAGGGAGGCACAGTGAACCAACTCATACACTGCTTTCCCACTGTGTCACATGAGTTGTTCTTCTCCTCGGGCTGTGCCACTAGAAGGAGAATTATGCTCTGCTTTCTCTGAGATGGGCAGCTACATGAATGTTTCATATCTTTCCCACTTCCCTGTCGCCTGTTATAATTTTGGGCAGCCTTTCCTTCTATTTTGTGGTTGTGAGTTTCAAAAATCTGTTAGTTTAATCAAAACTGGAGTAAGTATGTCTGGGTCTTGTAACCTCTGTTGCATTTGGGTGATTTCTGGGAGATGAGAAAAAATGTCTAATGTTATCTGGTCATTTTAAACCCAGACCCTAATTGCTTCTCAGCCTTTGGGTTAGGATCTGTTCTTACCAGTTTAAAACCAGACTTCAGTGGCTTTTCAAAAATTCTGTAACCATTTGGATTTCTTTCCTTGTTAATTAGTTAATTATCTATTCATATCCTTTTTAACCTTTTGGGGTATTCCTTTAGTAGTCAGCAAAACAAATTGAAAATTAACAAAATATTTTCTCAAAGGAGGGTGGCAGTGACCACGATGTGAGTAGCAGTCAGAGCTGATAGGAAGAGGCAGCCTTCAGTCCAATGGGACTGTCTCTGACTCTTCCTATTGGAGTCCATTGCCCAAGAGGTCTTATTTCCTAATGGCCTCATTGTTGGGCCTGGCTTATCATCTTGTTATTTTAGGCGCCACTTCTAGAAGGATATTGAGAGAGTGAGAAATAGGAAAGATAACCTTTCCTGAGTGATGTGAAAAATTCTTTTATATCTGTTTTCTTCTCTTTTCTTTGCTGTCTTCCCATCATCAGCAGAACTGTCTAGGGCCATTTGCTTTTTCATATGAATTTTGAGAAAATAATTGAATAAAATTTTTGAAATTTGGAATGAGTTGAAGTTTAGATATACTCAGGGCTACAGTTTAGCTCTTTCTTCTTTCATTATTTGGCATATAGAAAAGGCAAAGCAAAACAAGTCAAAATACAAATTGTTCCTAACTCATATGTGCACATCAATGAGCTGATGCGTATATGAAATGATAACACGTTTTTTACATATAACTTCCAAGTCATTTGAGCTAAAAATAAATCTACCATTGACCCCAAGCAGGAAGTCAGACATATGAAAAATTGCTCTGTACCTCTACATAGGTGCATTCTTCAAGCAAACATGGAATTGGATACAACTTCCCTCTTGATCAGTACAAATTAGGAAGAAGATATCATTTAAATATTGTGCATTATCTATAACTCTCTGACTATATAACCTCAGATAGATTACAGTAAGACAGGACTAGTTACAGGGCTGTTATTTTTCCATACTACCAAAACATCATTAATCACAGAAGCACTTCTGCTCAAACAGAAAAGCACAATATTACAATTTTATTATTTAAAGATCTTGAAAACGGTTGGTAGACAATATATTATCAGTCACCTCCAGACAGTGGGAGGAGAATGGGAGAAGAAGTATCAGATGGAGTTAGAATTATCAAAAACTTACAACAAATAGATTAATAATATTATTTCCCTCCTAGAATGTTTGTTATAAATACAAGTGCCTTGTTTACCTATGATTAACACAATACTAGAAGGCATTCTATAACCTCAACTAATCCAAATCCAACCTGCTTGACTAACAGTGGCAGTCATTAATTGATTTCGCAGTAGCTATATTTTTCTTTTATAATTTCACAATCAGGTTGGCAAAAATTGAAAAGATGTAATAATGAAAAGCAGAGAAAAATACTCCCAAATGACATAAAAATGCATTTGGAAGTTGCTTGGCTTATTCAAGATAAACGCCTTGGAAAAATTAGCCCTGGTATCATGGAAAATATTTTTGAAATTTTGGTGACTCTTTGTTCTTCATGAAGAAAATAAATCATGGTATCGATGGAACAGAAAACACAAGGGAATTTTCAATGAAATGTTTTCTTTCTTTTTCACTGATGCAATATTTGAAATGGGAGCACAGGGCATATTTCTAAACAAAGTAGTTTTCAACAAGCATAGCTCTTTTCAGTAAATCACCTGTGGTCTTACGAACAAATAATTGTAGACATCAAATTAAAAGATGTGAACTCGACATCTGAACTGTGGTCTTTGTGACTGATTAAATAATGTATCAGTCTTCACATGTTCTTTATTCACATTCAAAGCACTCTAATGAGAGTGAAACATTGCTTAGGTTTTGTTAGGACATTACCATACTTTGTAAATCATCATACTTTATGAAGTAATGACCTCTTTATTACCTCAGTAGAAAGGTCTGCATTCATTTATCACACGGTAAAACTAGTCTTGATCCTTGAAGAAACTAAGCAAGGAGTGAGAGCTCTGTTGTTCTGTTGGTGGGGCTCAGCCTGTTCTTCCTCTTTTCCAACAATCACACTTATTTCCAGGAAAGAGGTAAAAGCCTTTGTTGAAATCTCATGGATTCCAGATCAGACCGAAGTCCACAACACTTCCTTTCCCCACCCAGGGGCTACCTCTTGGTCACATTACCACACACACACACATATATATATATATTTTAAGCTCTCTTCTCTTTAACTTGGTAGCATGGGAAAATTGTTCTGGTTATCACAGCTAGAAAAAGCAACCCCCTGCTATGTGATAGAATTTTGATCAAGCAGAGGCTTAAGGCTGGACATGGCAGTGGTTTCTATTTAAATATTTATAAATGTTTGCTATGTCTCATGAATTCCTGCCTCCGGCATAAGCACTTTCCATGTGAGGCTCCCCTTGGTGTGCTGAGCTTGTAGGACAGTTAACCTCCATGGGATTGTGTTCCAGAATTAGATATTCTGCTTTCAGAAAGTGGCCCTCAGGAATAAAACTCATGCAGCAGGATTGAAACAAACTTTGGATACAGAAGCAACAAAACTAAGAGCACTTAAGAAAATATTAGTTATAAATCAAGCAACATTCCTACTGGTCGTAATATTTAGTATATCAAAATAGAATATAATAAAATGTGTGGGTGCTTCAAAATTACTTATCAGAACAGCAGAAGGAGATACCTTACACCTTTCCATGAGTTGTTTTCATTACCCTTTCTCTGATGTTCACCAATGCATGGCAAATCATTTCAAAGTATAGAAAATGCAATCAATGAATATTCAAACTGGCTATTTCAGCTATGGCAGTGAGTTAAAACCAAGGTATATACTTTTCTTTGTTCTACGTTTTCCTTAGTATTTCAGCTCTATTTTTTTTTAGATGATATACTATGTGCTTGGTAGTTCTCAGTGATCAAAACAAACAGAAACCCTTGCTTTCACAGAGTTTTCATTGTTTCTTTTCCTATGTGTTTAGTTAGCAGTGTTGATATAGTCGAGGGACTCCTAGAAACACCTGTTGTGTTGCTTTGGTGCTCAGATGCTGTTCATCTTCCATGGCACCTTATTTTATCTGCATGGAGGTGAGTGGCATGTGTGGGAAAAGAGGAGAGCTAGACGCATGCACTGCAGAGTATAGGGATCTCTATTTTAAAAAATCTCTCAATTCTGTGAAAAGACAGCACAAACAAACTAAACCTCAATGCAGCACCATAGCCCATGTAGGCATTCTGTTCCTTTAGATCTAGGGTGAAGCTGGAGAGTATTGGTATGGTTTTGTTCAGCATTACAAAGAGAAGGTAGAATTCAGAGTCACACAGACCAGGGATGCATTCCAGTTTGTGGCCCAAGGTACATCCAATAAAGTCTTTGGATCTCGGTTCCTCAACTCTTATGAGAATTTAACATCGTTTACTTTGTGGGTTCTATGTCTATTTTCTTCATTTATGCAAAAAGTATTTATTGAACATCTGGTGTGTCCTTTTAGGCACTGCTCTAAGTGCTGGGGATATAACAATGAAGAAAATAGTCAAAAATTCTTGCCCTTGTAGAACTTACAAGGAGAGAGAGAATTTTACTAATTAATGTAGAAAAATTGGATTCACTTGTAGCAAAAACAACAAAAATGGATTTTCCCATAACAAAAACTGAAGCAAAATGCTGTTCTGAAATCTTCTTAAAGTAACATCAGAAATTAGTATGCACCTATCATGTATAGCCTCATTATGTTCTACTTTGTCTTGCTATGCAGATGAGCTCAGCCAGAGTACTTCTCAAAGAGGACACCATGTGGATGCAAATAAGAGCAAAGAAAGCACCAAGTAGTTACAATGGTCCTTGCTGGGCATTCAGGGAAGCTAATTATTTGAGAGAGAAACAAGCCTAGGAAAGACATTTGGGATTAGGTGAAAAGTGTACCCCTCCAGATGGCAAGAAGCCATTCCATGCCCAGGCTGTCCGTCCCTCCACCACAGGATATCATTGTCCACGGACCCTTACTTTACTTCTTGATTTTTCCAACCTCTCTTTAAAGTTTATTCTTATTTTCCAAAACTTCGAAACCATGCCCAAAGGAATATTGGCTGTGAAATGAATGAATGTGTGTCTCTATTAGATCAGCCAGGCTGTTTCTCTTAACACATTCCCCTGACATGATTCTGAAATAAATTAACATCACAATGCTTTCTTGACCATCAAGTCACACAGAAATGAAACTAGTCTGAAAAGATTTACTTTTCACAAGGCTATTTAAGTTACTACTAGAATTTTTCTAGAGTCTTTTCTAGTTCCAAAGTACCCATATATGAGTTATCTTTTTCATTTCAAAATGAATTTTCTGGTTATGTTCCACTGTAAATCCCCTTTGGAAGTAGATAGGATGTGTAAATAAATAATATGAGAAATTATTGTTACTTTTGCCTAGGTTTGGGGGTTTATATAAATTCTGAGAATAATGAAGTGATTCTATACTATGTAATCTGTGAATCCCATTTTTTGCCTAAGATGTGACATGCCATGAGACTTTGCTGATGTGAATGGATACTGTACATCCTATGTTCTTTTTCAATCACTTATTCTCCTACCTTATGCCTGTTTTATTTTCTTGCCCCATGTAATGTTCTCTCTCAGTCTCTGAGGACTTAATAGCTTCATAAAGGCAAGGATCTTTACATTTTTTTTCTGTTTTATTCATTGCTTTATATCTAGAGCCTAAAACGATGTCCAGTATACTATAAACTCTCAATATTTATTGACTGAATGAGTTTAGGTTTTTAACTTTAGATGATGATGGCTAATATATATCTAGCCACTAGTATGTGCCAAATACTCTTTTAAATACTTTACACGAATTAACTTATTTAATCCTTAAAATAACCCACACAGGCACAGAGAGAATATAAATTTGTTCAAGTTTATTGGCAGAAGCAGGATTTGAACTCAGCAGTCTGCCTCTGAGTTATTAACCACTGTACTATTACCGACTCTCTAGGATAGCATAGTTGGTAAAGAAAAAACATAAATGTTTTCCTTGATTTTTAATATTAATTTTTAATGTTATATTTCTGTTATTTTATTAATTTAAATATATATTCATTTATGCACTGACTATATATTACAAATTTGTGGTTCAAAATTCAAAAGGTACAAAGAGATATAAAAGGAAAAGTCTCTCTCCTCACTCCTGTTCTTGAGCCAACCAGTTCTCCTTCCGAGAGGCAGCCGACAGCTTGTTCAGGTCTAATTCTGGCTCTGCACTCTCCAGACATGTAACTTCAGGCAGAATAATTAATCTTTCTGTGCCTTGGTTCTCTGGCCTGAAAAATGGGGATAATAAAATACCTCCCACATGGAGTTTTTATGAGAATTAAGTGAATTAATATTTGTAAAATGCTTAGAATGGTACCTGTCACAAAATAAGTGCCAATAATTATTTGCCACTATTACTTTTGTGAATCCTTCCAGATAGTTTACTCATCTGCAAGATGTCCTTGCTTTTCTCACATTTTAATTAAAAAATAAGTCTGCAAATACATTTTCTTCTGATAACCCACTATCAGCCTTTCTGATGTGTGTCTTCTTGGCTTGAAGAAGGATAACTATGGTTTCCTGCTACTTTTTTTTATTATTTCTCATTATTGTGATGGACACTGTCGGCGAATAGCCATTCTGAGGGCAACATGAGATAGGTAGGAATTAACAAAGTCAGTTATGAAAAATGAGTGATGGTATAGATTGTGACCTTTAGAAGCTGGTTTTAGTCTCTGATCCAGGTGATTGTGGCAGCACCAAGAATTTCTGTATCAGGAGCTTGGGTAGTAGCAATGATCTGACAAGAAAGTGGCGCTGGGGGATTTGTCTTAGAGTTGTATTTGCAGAGAAAACATACTGTTTTCACCTAGTTTTAACACATACATGGAGTGGGGGTGTTTGCTAATGGAAGCTGTGAAGGACAGGCATTATGTCTGCCCCACTCCCCTTCCCATCAAAGCATTCCTTGGCCCTACCCCTGCCTCATGGCACTGTTGCCCTTGGCTCTACCATTTGGAAAAACAAAACAAAATGAAAAAACAAACAAACAAAACAAAACAGAGAAACATAAGATCCATTTTCCTGATAGGCACCCTGCCTGTAGAAGAGGAGCTGCAGCTTTGGTCCAGTCGGGAGGGCAGGACAACCCCAAGTAGAGAGCTACTGAGAGAGGGAAGAAGAGAAGTAGGGGTTTTAATTACAAATGCATGTTGATAGGAAGGGTAGTTGATCATACAACAGGTAAAGGAAGGTCTTCTAGGGAATGTGAGGGCCCAGACACTGGCTGTGAACCAAATCCTCTCTCAGCTGCTCTCTGTGGTTTAGTGACTCAGCATTACAGAGGCATCCTGTTTCAGGGAACAAAAAGATTTTAGCTGCCAGCAGAGAGCACCACATACATTAGAATGGTGAGGACTGCCACCTCCTTCAAGAACAGGAGTGAGGGTGGTGGTGAATGGGAAGGGAAGCCCACATTCACTGATGCATTTTTGCTCTCTCAGATCCTATCTTAGTCTTAGGAAAGGAAGAGAAGTTTCAAGGACAGTTCAGAACTGCTTTTTCTCTCTGGGCTCAAGTGAGAGAACCTTGCAGTCCTCAAAGATTTTAGTGCAGGAACAATTTGTCTTTCCAACCCAGTTTGAATGGTTTTTAGGTCACAAGTTATCCAAGAACGTCAGGGAAACTTTGCAGTTCTGCACTGACTCTCTGGTAAGGAAGCTCCAGAGACACTGTGCCATGTGATGCCCCACATCAGTAGCCTGGAAGCCACAGAGTAATCCCAGACCCCTGACTCCCAGTCCCTTTGTCCTCTGAGGAACTTTTTGGTCAAAGAGCCGTCATCCCAAATTCAGCCTTGTTGACCTTTTGCAAACTCAGTACTGAAAGGCTTAAAGAGCAGCAGGAAGTCCCCAGGGAAGGTCAGCATCACCTTCAGGGGCTGTTGCTTTGCTGATTCTGTGCACAAAGCGCTCTGCACATGCATTGTGGACACTACATATTTCTGAGCTGCTATAGCTGCTCTGAACAAACGGGCTCCCCCACTCCCGGGGAATCGAAACTACACAGTTTCACTCTGTCTTCTTTTGTTGTCAGCTGGCTTTCAGCATTCCCTTGTCCCCACAGAAACCTCAACATGGATCCCTTGCATGGGTGTTGTACAATGGGAGCTTTCATTCCTGCTTTGGCACCTACAACCCTGGGTTAACAGTACCATGGAGCGGAGAAAGCCTTTACCAAAGAGTGCGGTGCTGCTATCCCATCCCATGCAGTAGTTGAGCAGAGGCAAGTAGCAGGGCTATGTGTGCTTGCAGGGAAGGAGGGGAGATGAATCATGGGAGAACCATTCCCGCTGCTACCCTGAGTACTCGGAATGTCAACTACAAATGTATTGTGTCAGGCAAAATGATACCCGATGTTTACCCCTAACATGTTCTGGGCTTCCAGGGAAAAACGGACCACAGAACCAAATGTACAAGCCAGGGTTCTTGGTTACAAGCCACAGAATCCATTCTTAATCAGAAGGCTGGTTCTGGAGCCAGGCTCTGAGGTCTCCATTCTGTCTTTATCTGTTACTAGCTGTAGGACCTATAAACCAATTGTTCAACCACTCTGGGCTTCAGATTTTCATTTGTCAGATGAAGGCAGGAGGATTAAAGCACTGAATATATGTGAACTAACTGGAGCAGGGCCTGACTCATATTAAGCATTCTGTTAACCATCATCACCATCACCACTACCACCACCACCACCACCGTCGTCATTGTCGTCATCATCATCATCATCATCAATTTATCCTCAGTCTGAAGGCCATAGAAGCAGATTCAGAAAATGGGTAGGTATTAAGGGAGGATGAGCAGCAGGATTAACAGCAAAGTTTATGCTGCAGAAACAGCCTGATGAGAATGCTGCCGCCGGCACCACTGCCACGCCTTACAGTAGACACCACTGCCATCTCAGCTACTCACCTCTATGGTCACTACTGAACACTGCTATAGTGAAAGCAATTATCAATTCAGTTTTTCTCTACTTGCTCCAAATTTGAAATCTTATATGGAAGCAAATATTTGCCAAAGTCCAATTTACCTGTCTGAGACCCTTATGTCAGGGTTGAACAGAAATTGCATCTCATTCATTCTGTTTTCTGTACTGGGAAGTTGTGTTCTGTCTCCTATAAAGGCTCACACAACAGGGGATTCTTCCATTGTAGAGCAGACAATACCAACAACCCCAAATTCAAAATGGGCAAATGTCCATACACAATGAAAAGTGCTGTAATAATGGTATGACGCTACGGCTACAGTGGTCACTACTTCTTCTTGGGGAAGTCGGGAGCTCTCTCCTAAGCCTGCTCTCTTCTAGGGCCTGCCTGGCTCAATGGATGAACACTTCATGCATTCAATTGCATAAGCTAGAATGCCAGTTATCATCCCTGACACCTGTCTCTCCCTTACCCCACATAGCCAATCCATCACACACCATCCTTTCAATGTCACTGCCTGAAGTCACTTAAATCCACCTCTTTCCTTCTACTTCCTAATCCAGGCAACCACTATTATGCAGTTAGACTATTACAGTAACCTCATCACAGATCCCCCTGCCTTGTCTCTGACCTCTCTCCAGTCTGTTCTCCTACAACAACTACAGTAATAGTTTCAAAATGCATACCTGAGAATCCATTATCCTTTCAGTTTAATGGTTTCATAAGTCTCAGGTTAAAGACACACTCGTTAACATGCTCACATGGTCTTGCCTGCTTTGGTTTTCACTCTTTCTAAATTCAAATGTCTTATGCTGTCATTCACTGCACACCAAACACAGTGCTCTTCTTCCTGCCCCTGTTCTACACATGCCTCCTCTTGCTACAAAGCCTTGTCCCACCTAAGGCACTTTCCTCCCATCTTTTCCTGATTATCCCTATCATTAGTTGGTGCTCAGATCAAGTGTTACTTCTTCAGGTGAGCCTTCCCTGACCCTGGAAAATCCTCTTATTCCAGATCCTCAAAGCATCCTGAAACTTTTCTACACAAACACCCATCACAATTGTGCCATTTATCATTTATTGATTATTTACATAACACATGAAAGCAAGGACCATGTCTGACCATTGCCTAGCAAATCCCATTTGTTGAGGGAATTAATGAATGAAAATAGAGCTTCTTATTGGAGGTTAAATTTATCATTGATTGTGAGGCCTGACTGAGAGTTTGTTGCATGGAGAAGAGGAGTAAAAGCATTTCAAGAGTAGAAACAGGGGATTCAAACGTCCCCAGATATACAAGGAAAGGGTGTATTTGGAGAAAGTTTAGCATGGCTGTTGTACAGAGTGAGTGGAGGTGGACAAGAGGGAGAAGGAAAGCAGCATATTAGGCTAGTGAGGACCAATTGCAAAGGACTTTGAATGTGTGATAAGGTGTTGAGATGCACTTTTCTCTGTGTTTATGGAGATAATCTGTATGCCTGAGCAGAGGAAAGTCATAATCAGAAATGTAGAATGAGAGCTGAGGCAAAGACATATGTTTGTTATTTAAATTTGTAAATACCAGGTTAGCAAATATACCTACTTCTACAGCAAAGTTTTGGTCATTCATTATAGAATTAAAGGTTAAAGGAGGTTTACATTTCAAAATGCCTAAAATAATGTTGAAATACCTGTTTCCGATAAGTGCAATCTTAACTGTCAGATTTTTTATTCCCTGCCTCCAATAACTGTCCCCCAATATAAATATTTGCTATTTATATTCCAGTGAACAGATGTCACGTGATCAGCTGGAAAAAATTAGTTGCATATAACATGATCAATCAATAGAATGTCGCTAATTTAAGTTCAACACAAGTGTTTCCTATTAGGCTGATGATAATAGCTGTGGTAAGATTTGGTACCACACAGTTCTTAAAATAAAACAGCTCTTCTCAAGTGTTTTGGTCTCAGTGCCCCTGTACATGCTAAAAGATTACTGAGGACTTCAAATAAGTTTTGTGTATGTGGGTTATGTCTGTGGATTTTTATCATACCAAAAACTAAAGCTTAAATTTTAAAAATATTATTTATTTTAAAATAAACCCATTATATGTCAGCAGAGCTAATATGTTTTGTGACGATAGGTATATTTTCTAAAACAAAAAAAAAATCTAATTAGAAGATAACTGGATTCTTATATCAGTCTCTGTATTTAATCTGTTATGATCTGCTCTTCTGGTTGGAAAGGGGAGGAGGGTTTTAATGCCTTTCTCAGATAATCATGACACTGCAATCTGACAAGCAGTAGTTCTTGAGTATCAGCTGCAATATGGAACATGAAACCATGTCAGTGAACCATTCATACTCTGTTACACTAAAACTCGTTGGTCTGTTTTAAACTTTGAACAGAGATTTTACCCCTACAGCATTGTGTAACACCATAAATCGGTCATTTGGAAAACACTTGTTCACTATTTTGTACAGGTCTCCAACATTTTGACAAATTTCATTACACCATATCAAAAAATCACATTATTATTGCCACTAACCTTACCAGAACAAATTTAAATGCTGCAAAGCTGTCAAGCTACTGGTGACAGATGTAAGTTCTAAAATATAATTTTACTTGAAAGTTTAAATTCTGTCATTGGCAACAAATTCCATTCTGTTGAAATGATAAGCCGACTTTGTTAATTTTGAGAAAATATCCGCAAAAGACCCAAGTCAGAACAGCTATCATTTGTCATTCTTTTAATGAAAATGGTGTTCCATGAAAAAAAATATCTAATTTGACTTGGAACTCAAATAAGCACACAATTTTTTTTAGACAACCATGATACTTCAACTTACAGCACAAGTGTGTGTTTACGTGTTACTTCCCATTTTGTCACACAGAGTAGTAAAAAAGGTATTCTCAATGTCAAAATTTAACAAAATTTATCATTTATTTTTCCTGCTGCATCAGGTCATCTTTAAGTAAAAGCCATCTGATATTTTACTGCAAGCATGTGGCAGTGAAGAAGACAATGACTGCTAGCATGGTTTGTGCCACTGCCTTGATTTCCGCTCAGGCACCAGCAGTCTTACCCACCATTGCTTTGGTGCAGTCGGTGGAGATGTCAACAGATCAAAAGGGCAAGTAGTATGTAAGTATTATTATGAAAGGAGCTTGGACCTCATAAACCACCCAGAAAGATCTTGGTACATCCAGGGATCTGTGGATGACATTTTGAGTACCATTGAAATAGGAATTAATCCCTAGATTAAAATGAAATAATGGGGTTCAGTCCACAGTCTAACCCAATTTATTATTTGACTATGCTCAAAAAAGTTTACCTTGGCATGTGTTTGTTACTTTAAGAGCAATGTGCTGTCACTAAAGAAAATGATGACAAGTCAATTTTTTTTTAAAGCATTTTGGTTACTCATCACTTTGGGCCATTGCAAAGGCTGCCTATTGCTAGAAAAGAAAGAAGTCATTTCCCCCACGTCTATGGTTGTTGTCATCAAATGATCCATTTAGTGACTCTCTCAGCAATCAATGGCAGTTAATCACAATGAGTGAGCAATTTTGGAAAGCTGTGCTAAGTGTCATTTTGACAACCAGCTTTTCAGAAGACCAGAGCTGAACAGGAGAGTAATGGGGGAATATAGGCATTCCCACATTAATTGGAGAAGTAATACTTCCAGCAACAACACTATTGGCAACATGATGTTTTCTCTAGTGATTCACTTCATAACACGTGTTTATCCTGCCAGAGCAGGGAAGTATACACCTATGCCCTTATCAAACTGACATGTGTAGAAGTCAGATTTAGCCTTTTCAAGAGAATTGCCCAGCCCATGCTAAAAGCTATAGTAGAAAGTCAGCTGACTCATCCAGAGCATTTTTTAACTCGCCAACAAGCAGAGGCAGGAGCAGAGCGTGTCAAAGGCCATTTGAGAGCAGTTATGCCAACTGGGCAGGCACAAGCCATGCCAATTTTTGTGGTTTCTCCAATTCGTGTCAGAACAAGGGCTTGACTCTCAGTTTCCCACACTGGGTGGGTTTCTCTGAGTTATGCCCATTGCATGAGTGTAACAAGGTGATCTGATTCATCCATGGTCACGAAGTAGGGAAAGAAAGATTATTTTTCTATTTCAATGGTATAAAGGCATAAAAACTATGCATTGGTCCCATATCAGTAGATAATCAATGGTAAAGCATAAGTATGCAGCCTTGGTGTAGAGAGGGGCACATGCTACTCATTCTTATTTTTTTAGAGTCATCATACTTGTCTTTATGTTTGAGTTTGTAGATGTGCTGCCATGAGGAATTAATGTTAGATTCTTGAGCACTTTCTTTCACCTATTTCTCAGTGTAGCTGCAATGCTCTGTTTGCTGTGCTAGGTATATCCTAGAAAGTCAAATGATTCAGTCAAACCAGCACCATCAGAGTCAGTGTGATCTTCCATAAGACATATCTGATCATAAAGCCCCAAACCTACAAATAAAGGGGAGGGGGCCTGTTGGCTAGCCTGGCATAGATCCCATAATCAGGGCCTTGTTGACCTCTATCATTGCATCCCCTTCACTTCCTCATTTGCCACAGGTTTCAGATACGTGGATGTGTCGGCAGGATCGTAGACGCCTTCTTGAACACATTTGCCTGGTGGCAGGAGCTAAGTCCTGGCAGAAGTCAGGAAGCAGGTCTAATGGGCATCAGCAGAGAAACTAGGAATGCTAACCATTGTCTCTATCTCTTTCAGAGCTGTCTCTCTTCATTTCCAAAATTAAAAGATTTTTACTTCCCCCACCTCATTTATACATTTCATTGGTCATTGTAGGCCTTCTCATGATACAAAAAATAATGACCATTACCTCATTGGTAAATAGGTGGATCAAAGTCTTTATGTATAGCTACATATCTGATTTTTCCCCTTAATTATCTCAATACCAAAATCAAGACAAGTTATGGGTTGGGTAGGGGAAGGAGGATGGGAGGGGGCTTGCCTTCCAGGCAGGATGAGAAGCCTTGCTGAGGTCAGGTTGCTTTGCTATCAGAGTCCATGCTCTGACTTCAGGCATGTCAGGTCTTTGGCAGTCTCTCCTCTCTGGTTTCCCCTCAGTTAATCCCATCCTGGTCAAGTTTGTCGGGGGCGGTGGGGGGGCCCTGTTAGGATCCAAAGAAGCACTAAATAAATGTTGATTGAGGCAGCTTGTCCTAATGATGGCAATTATGACTGTGATTTTTTTCTTTTAAGCCATAAAAGCACTGGATGTTACAGATGGAAGGGATTTTCAGTAATTTTTTGGAGGAAGAAACTGAACCCCTGAGAGGCAAAGGGTATAGTTTGATTACAAGTTCTCCCTAGTAGGAGAGGTGAGGAATCAACCAAAAGAGCAAGAAAAGAAGCCCGTATAGTAATGAGCTTCGGCTGCCTGCACCTCTTCCAGCCACAAAGGGGGAAAAAAAAAAGCTGCCTCTATTCTACTTCTTTTCAAAGCTGCCCAGCTGTTAATATTTTAGTAAATAAGAAGCAGTGTCCAAACTCTCATTCAAGTTCTCCCATCCATTGAGTTAATAATCTAAATTATAAGAATATTTATTTTTTCACAGCATTAAGTAAACTTTTACTTAATGGAAAAACATGGCTCATAAACATTTGTATTCTTCCCAAACGAATCCATATGCCAACATGCTTATCTTCCCTGGGGTAGGAAACCAGGAGACCTTATGAAAATATATGAATACAGGTACATGGATATGTTTTTTCCAGGTGGTAGCTCAAATATTGTTCTTCCACCTCAATCTCAAACTCTCCAGATTGCAGATATCTTATCTACACACCAAACTAGCATTTATTTTACCAAGGGCACTACTTCCCCTTTTCTATCCCTTATTTCAACAGACAGGAGAAGAATATCCAGATAAAGGCCTCCAGGCAAACACACTAGAGAAACTGTAAAAGACTCTGAGGATGTTTGACGCCTTGAGTCTCTACACTGATGCCATCATCTCACTTCCTGATCTCTGATCTTTTCCAGGACTCGGCTCCCTATGCCCAGTGAATATAAATTTTCAGAACTGTGATCACAGCCCTGGCTAAATAGTGCTCCTGGTCTTTGTAGGCAAAACGTTTTCTCCAGCTTTCTGCTAGTTCTTAGAAGGCAGTGTGAAGGAAAAGGGAGGTCATGAAGCATCACTCCAAGCTGATCATCTATTCAGTTGTCTTGAGAATTATGTAGAATAAAATAACTGTCTCCTTGAGTGATAAATGTCTAAGACTTTGTCCCAAAGTTGGGTGTTTTCTGAGGAATTGCTGGAGACACTATTGCCCCCTGTGGCTAGGTAAGCTTTCCAGACACAATCCAAGGGAAGCAAATGCCTTTGGTGAAGGAGGAGAGACTCCTACGTGGCATGGGGACCAGCAGCTGAGAGTGGCTGTATGGATAATTCACACCAAAAGTGCTCCAAATGCTACTTTCATCTAAATGGACTATAAGGGTTGTCATCAGGCCAGGGAAATGCAGATATTTCAAATCTGAATTTCATAGTAATAGCATTGCATCAAGCCAAAAAGATTAAGAAAGCAAATGAGTGTAATTTGTCTAAAGCAGAATGTTTGCTAAAAACAGGCAGGTCTCTAAGAAGAAAAAGAGATAGCAGTTGAAATTCTTTTGTAAATGTAAATGTATAATTTACATTAAACTCTTTCCTATTCCTATGTATTATAGCTTTTGAGATATGCTATTTAGTCTTAAGAGAACTGGTTACCTCATTTGGAATGACTCAATACAGAGATCTTAAATATTTAACCCTGATCTTGGTATAAATGTAAAACAGCTGGTTTCATTTTAAGAAATTTTGACTTTTGTTAAGCAAAACAATTCTGAGAGTGCATTTTCTGACAAATTCATATGATTAACCTCAACATTCTGTTTATAATATATAATCACACGGGAAAAAAAATGCATAAAAGCAGGATAACTTACTTAATTCACAAATTCTTTGTTATTTCCCAAAGAGTGATCTTCACATCTGGAAAAGCTCATGCAATTAAATAGTATGTCCAAGAAAAGATCATCTGAAGGAATTCCAAATATACGTTTTTTTTTTTTGGCATTGCATTGCTGGTTGTATCTAATGCAGAGCATTTGAACACAGTAAGTCAAGGGACAAAGTTTTTAAAAGACTCTGTGTTATAGTGTCCTGGGACATGAAGGGACATCCTAAGTCTGCTGGGGGTTGTATTGTGCCTCAAGGTAAGACTGTACCAAAACAATTCCAGAGAATTCACCGTCTTAAATATTTAGGAAAGGAGCTCTATGCTGCCATTGATCCTGTGTCCTCATTATTTTTTTGCAGCCATGAAGGCTTCCTTTGTTCATAATCTATATCCTTCCTCTTAAGCCCATTTTTTTTCCTCTCTCTCTCTGAGAACAAGGCCACCAGACAAAGTCACAGCCCCAGCAGGCTCCTGCTGCTCTCCAAATTCTTACAACTGCACAATGGTCACTGCAGAGAAAACTCAACTCATTGCTTTGTGGGAGGTCAGAATGAAAATGGCAATAGTTTAGAAGGGAGGAGAAGAGTAAAAATAAAGAAAAAAATAGGCGTTCTTCAGCCACAGAAAACATTTTTTGACAATGCTACGGCACAAAATTAGCTAACACACTGCAGGACTTGATTACATGACATTGGAGGAATTATTCCATTTGGCATTTTACTCCCAGCCTTTTTAAGAGAGTTATATTAAGATCTGGCAGAGGGGAGGGGAGGGGAGGGGTTGTATCTGCTTTGCAGCAGGGATTAGGATGATGTATGACAGGAGTTTATGATTCTGCCTCTCAGGTTTTTCTGACCTCCCTATCTAAATAGGTTCCTGCCTTCCCCCATCATTGATATTAACCATCATAGCATTATGCTCATTTTCTGCTTAGCATTTATTACGATCTGTAATTAATTTTTTTTTCTTTTTTTTTTTTTTTTTTGAGACGGAGTCTCGCTCTGTCACCAGGCTGGAGTGCAGTGGTGCGATCTCGGCTCACTGCAACCTCCACCTCCCAGGTTCAAGCGATTTTCCTGCCTCAGCCTCCCAAGTAGCTGGGACTACAGATGCCTGCCACCACACCCAGCTGTTTTTTTGTATTTTTAGTAGAGACAGGGTTTCACCATTTTGGCCAGGATGGTCTTGATCTCTTGACCTCGTGATCCACCCACCTTGGCCTCCCAAAGTGCTGGGATTACAGGTGTAATTAATTTTTTAAAATTGGTTTGTTGTCCTATCTTCACACTGAAATATTGTTCCAGGAAGGCAGTAACCCTACTTGTTCATCATTTTTATACCCGTATCACAGGCAGTACCTACAGATAATAAACAGGATAAAAGAATAAATGTGTAAACAAATGCTATCCCCAGAACCCATGCCTCCTTGACTCAATTGCTTTAGAAGACTTTATTTCCTACCCACCCATCCCTCTGTAGCAGGAGCCTCATGAATCATATTTGTCGGCATTGCCTTTCATTAATGGATAACTATGGACAGAGTTCTCCTTGCAGTTCTCCTCTGTGTGAGCCCAGCCAGCCAACACCCTACAGTTAAAGCTTGCAGTTGTTTGGTGTTTAACTCTGAGCACATCGATGGACTCAAGTTTCTGTTTGCAAAGTCAGACCACAGAAATTAAGTTAATTGAGACATTATGGCAAAAGAATTTTCCTTTGGGGATGAGTTTATAAGCTTCTCCAATCTTTTGGGATGATTGGCACATCTTTTCTGCCTAATCCTTTCCCTGTGCAAAAATGAAGGAAAAATGATCTGCTATAGAAGAAAGAAACAAAGGACTATGCAGACATTTGATTATCTTTTAAAGTGGGAGATGAACTAAAAACCATTTAATGGCCTCTTTAAGTGAATGGTAGAGGGGGGGAAAAAAAGCTAAAGTTGAAACTAGCAAATCTTTTCTTCAGAAAAGCAAGCTGAAACTTTGGTTGAGTAAATAAAGTCTACTATAGCTTATATTAGAAAAGCACATAGGGAGAGTAACCAAAATAAAATTTGCATCTAACAGTTATCCATTGGTTAGAAATTTTTATTTATCATTTTCAGGCTTTGAGTTATATGATGCTTGTATATTTTCAAATCTCTATTTGCAAATTGCAGTGCATATGGTGTAGTGGGGAGAAGAGTGGGCCTAGCACATAGAGGGGCCCCAAAAAATCTCAGGTAAAAGAATAAATAAAAGTCAAGTAATAAGAAGATTGTCCAAGTATCAGTTATGTATAACCTTGGAAAAATGATGTGACCTCTCAGCGCCTCAAAATCCTATTTTGTAAGATGCTCTCTGCCCAACTCAGAGGGTTGTGTAAAACCCTAATGGCATCATGCATATTAAAAATATATGTGTTATAAAGCAGAATTAAATGTGAAGTATAATAGTAATATTTTGTAAGAAAATTATGAAACTCACCAAGTTCTTATTCAATAAATATCTATTATATATACTATATGTGATTTTTTTGTTTTCCCAGTTTTTGATATTCTGCAGTTTAAAAAGATGAATACACTTCATTGTAAAATTTTAAGTGGGAAAAATGTTTTAAAAAAATTGAAATTCCTTTACCTGATCCCCATTCCAAATATGTTCTCAGAGATAAATCCAGTCGACAGTTTGATATATAACCTTACTGATCTCTTATAGCAGGTATGCCATATAAGTTGTATATATTATTTTTACAAAAATTCAATTACACTATACATATTGCTCTGCATTTCTCAGTAAACAATATCTCATAGATACCCTTTTTTATCTCAGCACATATAGATCTGCCTCATTGCTTTTAATAGCTTCATAATATTTCATAATGCCATTATTTCTCAATAATTTATAGCAGATGACTCTAACCGCAAAATTCATTGCATCATTTTAAATAGGTTAATGGTGTGGCTAAAGAAGCCTTACTTTTTCAACAGAAATGCCATTTGCATGGTTGGCATTTCTAAATCCTTCAGCCTCAGAGAAGATTCTAGAACTTCTCATTTGTGGCTAGTTTCAGGGTAGAACAGCTGTTCTTCCGTGTGTCTCACCTGAATATCTGCTGTTCAGATATTGTAAGACTGTTTACAAAATACGATTTGGCACAGTTTCCTGGATAACGTTTTGGGCAGGACAATCAGTCCTGGTTCCACCTGTTACGATGTTAGGAAAAAGTCATTAAACTTCTCAGTATTGTGCCTTTTTCTTCTTACACAATAGTGTTCCAGAGCTGCTCTTAACCCCTTCATGGGATTAGTGTGAGGCTCAAGGAAACCGTAGAGGTCAAAGCCATTGGGCACCTAAAGAGATGCTACAAGGATCAGAGGCCATCTAGATTCCACAGTTAGGAATGCCTCAGGAGCTATTTGTCCCCATCCTCTCTGTGAGTGCATATTTAATCACCTTGGAAACCCTATAATAAGACAGGCATTGGTATCTCCAGGTTTTATAGATGAGAAAGTGAAGCTTCGGGAAATTAAGAAGGCTACCTAAAACTCTATTCGTCTTAATGGGAGTGGAGGGCTTTAATCCTGAATCTACCAGCCCCACATTCTGTGTTTATTCAACTAAGGAAACTAAGTCTTCAATGATCACAGAATCAAGGTGGCTTTCATCTGGCAGTGGTTTCAGGTGAAGTTCCTGGAATCTCACTCTTGGCTGATGGCAGTGCTTCCTGTCCATGGCTTACATTGAGCCCAGAGTATATTTCTCAGTGTAAAATGTGTTCAGGGTCTTCAGGAGGAATAAATCGGGTATTTACAAGTTTTTATAATGTTGTGGTCGTTCTCATTCACACTAGAATTAGGGTAGCCCAGCATATGAATTTGAGGGGTTCTGTGGAGCTTTCGTTTCTCAAGTGGGCTTTGCCCCAAGCACAATGAAGAAGGCAATGTCCTGTTGCCAAAGTGTACCCTTCTGGGGCTACAGAAGCCTGATCAAACGTCATGATGCAATGTGTGGAGCTGCGTGGTGGAATGAGAGGCAGTGTTTTGCATTAATTGAGAAGGAGCTATTTCTTTAACTCACCTCTGAAAACACCTGTCATTGAAGACATTTTCTAGGTTTCACGAGGCAAAGACATTCCCAAGAGACAATCTGGTTGTTTGAGTGCCCACTAAAGGCCTGTTACCAAGGGAAATAAGGGGTCTTCCTTGCCAGGCATGCTGATGCTGTGAGCTTATTAACTGAGTCCAATTGTTCTGTAAAATTCTGAGAAAGGTTGTGTAAAGGGTGATTACCCAGGTCCTACTTCCCTAAGGTGAGGAGAACACATACTGACAATAGCTCAAGGGGATTCTAGCACAAAAAATCCAAAAAGGGCAAGCAATGACCCTGGTTATTCCTGCTGATGACACCTCACACAGATGACTCACTCTGAGTAATAGCAATAAAATTGACAGTACAACTTTGCTGTCACTATGTAAGACTTGCCTTTGTAGATCATTGTATCATTTGTTCAGTTTCAGAAAAAATAGATTGGGCCAACTTCTGAAAACAATATTATTTTTCCTAGATGCACTCCAAATTTAGGGTTGCCAGGCCATCAACTAACCTGCAGCCTTTGACATAGTGAGTATGGAGCGGTGTGACCCAGATTAGTGATGCCTGCTTATGACTGTCAGGGCCTGTCATCGTGAGTGGTTAGCTTCCAAGCCTCCCAGGCAATCCATGAGACATGGACTTACCTCAAACCACCCACGCATGTCTGGCTCCTGCAGGTTGGCATGCTCTGACAGCCACCAGGTGCCTGGGCCACCAGGAGGTCCTGCTGTTGCTCTGCCACTGGCACTGCCTCTCCCCATCCTCATCTACATCCATAGAGATGGAAGTCCCACCCTGTTCATCCTCTAAATTCGTGTGCGTTCTCAGGAGCTAAACAAGCAAGGGACTGTGTTCTCACATGTATCATTTGTTCATGTAACAAAGATGTTTAGAAGACTGTTGATTATCACCCCCTCCAGTCATCATTCTCATATTAATCCTAGCAGTTGGTGATCTGCAGAATGTTCTCAATCTTCTTGAGTTTTACATTTCTATCCTCTAAAGAGGAAAGCGCCTCACAATGTTGTTCTGAGGTTTATGTAATTCTATGAAGTGTTTATAAAGTTTAACAACATAAAAGTTGTTTCTTAGTGGTACTAACAACCAACTAGTATTGGATTTGCCCCATCCATCCAATATTATATTTACACAAAGTAGAGATTTTTACCAAAGAAAGTTATGCAAATCTCTGGTCTATTTGCTGTATCTCTGGGGAGATCTAGCTTTCAAAATATCAAAACAGGAGAATATTGCTTCCAACCACTGACTCCTCTGGCAAACTTTTCACCTAGAGGGAACAATCTGTCCAGATCAGTTTAAGGTGACTTGGAGCTTTTTCTCACCTTCTCTTAGATTCCATCTCTGTGAGAAAGAACCATTGATGGGCCAAGCTGTGTGTGCTCAGTTGAGAATGTTGATTCCCAATACTTTCTCTCACACTTCACCACCATGAAACTCAGCCCTTGGGGATATTCTCCCAATGTATCAGTGAACAATTCTGGATGGAATAAGTCGGCATGTTTTGGTCCTCTTTCTTTTAAACCTACCTTAATGATCTGAACCCTTTTTATGAGCTATCTACTTAACAATCATGATAGTAAGTTAAAAATAATCTTAATGAAAAAGAAGACATTTTATTGTCACAATGTAAAAGTTGCCTTCATAAATCATTTTATTATCTATTCATTTTCAGAAAGAATAGATTGGACCAATTTCTAAAGCCAAAATTATTATTTTTCCTAGATGCACCCCAAATTTACTTGATGTAAATTGATATCCAACAATTTTATATAATGTTTAGCAACTCGGACAATGTTACAGAATGTCATTTAAAAGTGGAATTCTCTAGAAAAGCTCCAGTGGAAATGGCATGGTGTTTTATTATTTGTTGATGACATGATTTTTGTATATGATCTTATTCCCCATTGTACTCTGGATTCTGGTTGAGATTTCAGTGTTGATTTATCAACTTTCTGGGACCCTCTGCTCAACATGTTCTGTTTGCTCCTCTGGATCCACTCCCTACCCTTCTCTGTTTTTCCTCTGCTCCAGGACACAGATGGGTCTGTGTAAATAATATCAATGGCTTGCCCTCCCTTTGACTTCCAGTTCTCTTTGGGCAAATGGGAAGACACAAAAGGAGATGAGAAAGAGGAAAGAGTGAATTCAGAGAATGTGTTTCCCCAGTCCTTCCCCATGAGGTCACCTCAGGCTAGTTGTGCCTCTCAACAGAGACCTGTGGTCCTCTCAAGTTAGTGTGCTCTACAGGACTCTCTCTTCAGGGCTCCAGGCAACCCCACCCTCCTCAGGCCTAGAAGTAATATCTCTTAAAGATCTCCTACAATCACACCTTTGTAAATAGTCTTCAAAAATAAATGTTTCTTATATTACCCTATTTTGAATGAGTCATTCACAGTTTAAGATTTTGATTGAAACGGACTCTCTAGTTCACATCTTTGTATTTTTTCTTTTATTCTGACTTAGCCTTTCTCTTGTAAATTCTCTAATTCTTTTTCTTTTTTTTAATTGTATTTTTTTTTTAGCAGTGGGGTCTTGCTATGTTGCCCAGGCTGGTCTCAAACTCCTGGCCTCAAGTGGTCCTCTTGCTTCAGTCTCCCAAAGCACTAGGATTATAGGCATGAGCCACTGTGTCTAGCCCCTTTTTATTTTTAGAATATCCTTATAAATATTTTGTTTTAGTCTCACTTTTAAGGGAGGCAAGATATAAACAAGAAATAAAATTTTAGTTATTTGGAACTTTTTAAGACACTTCAAATCTTTTGAAAGACAAGGTAGAGATGAAATCAAGGCAGAGGAAGAAACACAAAAGGAAAGTAAGAAAGAGTCCCTCAATTTAAAGATATTCAAGGACATCATCATTACCACCATCAACAAAAACAATTTTGTACTCTTTTAATATAATCTAAGCTCTGAAATAAACAATTCATTTCCACCATGGAGGCCTCAAAGTGATGTTATGAAGCAGGTGCTACTATTGTTCCATTTTACAGATGAAGAAAGTGAGGCTTGGAGGGGTGAAGTAACTGATCCAAGGTCATACAATTCCCAGTAAGGCAGGAATTTAACAGAATTAAGTCAAGCCTTTGTAGTTCTGAGTTAGAAATAATCATGCTTTCTCTACTTTTGTTAGTATGAATTATAGCACTTTTGAAAACTAACCAGTAAAATAGATACAGACATTCTAGAGCAAACTGTCAAATCATTATCACTACTATAGTTTAAACCCTTCTTACCAATCTTGATTATTTTCCTTTTTAAACCATCTTGGACCTTAATTAGAATTATAGCTCTTCTTGGTCTTTTGTGCTTAGCCTTTTGACTACCGTTCCATCTGAGTGTCTCCAAGGGTCTATCTCTAAGCTGTCTACTTTCATTCCTTTTTAGCTCCGTTATTGGTGACTTATTTGCTCTGTTAGACTCTTCAACCCTTTCAACTGACCATCTTTGGCAACTTTTTAACACAGGTATTTTTCTATTTCCTACCATCAGCAGCAGCTAGAAACAAGAAGAAATTTGCTTCTGAGAACATAGATACTGATCAATCAGAAGCCAAAACAATTTTTAGCTTTATTCTTATTCCCCTTTTCATCAGCATTCTCTCTTATGCTAATTTGAAATAGAGACTTTGACTTAATAGGAGGCCCATGGCAGCTGACCTACTGGAGGAATACCCTAATCAGGACTTCAGATCAAAACGCACTTCATGGTGGAATACAGTCAACCAAAGTTCTCACAAGGTTTTTGAACACCAATTTAAATGGCTTTCATTATAACCTTTTTAGGATGATGGATGTAACACTGAAATTTTGTCTTCTAACCATACAATTTCACCAGCAATATTCAAGAAGATTTTCCAGACATCTGTTTCTATTTTTCTCTTTATTTTTCTCAGATTCCCTCTGAGCTCATTGGCTGACCTTGACATCACAGCCAAGCCCTAAATGAAAGCATTTTATCACTCTCCATTTTTTTCCAAAGAAGGTCTTGAGATTTTATTTTCCAAGCAATAACAGATTCCATTTCTGAGACTTCTCATCATATCTTTAGCCACATCATAAATAACTCGAATTTTATATTGACAAAGAAAGTTCTATTGTACTTTTTTTTTTTTTAAGAAACAGGGTTAACAAGCTGACTAGGACCCCTAGTTACTTTATATAACATGGTTGGTATAACTTCGTTCTGAACTATGATGAAAAGCAGAAAACTGGGCGTATTTGTATTTAAAGTATAAATTAGTCAAATTTTGAGCTGACATTATAGCAAAGGAATTGTCAAGTTTGAAATGCAGTCTGATGCCCTTGAAAATAATGAGAATATAATTAGAAAATACACAAAATTCAGGGCTCTCAGAAGATCAGCCACAGAAGGATCACGTCATCCTAGGCAGAATGTCTCAAATTTGTCTTTCAAATTGTTGCCCCTGAAGAAGTTCAGTGATGTATCCAAGGTCACATACATGGATTTCTGCCTAAGTGAACCTTCTTCCTGTTTTCCTGGGCACCGTGTCTGAGAATGGCTGTCTGATTCATTCTTTTCTAAGCCCTAGAGGGACCAGGTTATGCAATTCTCCACAGGTATTTTGGCAGCTTCTTAGGATATTTGACTCAGGCCTCATCTCCACTCTTCTCTTAGGAGAGAATAAGCACGTTCTATGAGGGACATTAGACCACCAGAGAAGATGGTTACTCCCACAGCAGGATAACCGCCTTGTGGGATTAGAAGACCACCATTCTATGATCCAGCTTCAGATGAAATGTATTGAGCGCCTATTATGCATCAAGCACTGTGCAAGGTACTCCCACAGAGCCTATCTTTCTTGGGCGAGGAGGTTTACATACCTAACCTGATTCTACCACCAATTAGCACCGAGACCTTGGACCAAACTTTGAGTCTGTTTTCTTTCTATAAATCTGAAGAAAAGTTACCTGGCCTTTTATCTCCTAGAAGTGTTATGTGGGTCAAATGAACTAATAAGTGGCACAACACTTTCTTAAAATGTTGTTATTGACATATAATGTACATACAGAAAACCGCATAAGTGTATATGTGGATACATTTCACAAACTAAACACAGCAGTGGAATCAGTGCACAGTTCAAGAAACTGAATGAACATTACCCCATGAGTCCCCATCGTGTTCCCTAATGGCTGCCAGCCCCTCAAAGGGTAACCACCATTCTGACTTCTAACAGTCTAGCTGTTTTGCCTGTTTTTCTACTGTACATAAATGGAGTCATATGCTATAAGCTTTTTGGTGCATGGCATTTTATTTTTCAGAATTATGCTTGTGAATTTCATCTGCGTTGCTGTGTGCTTTTGTAAGTTCTTTGTTCTCATTGCTATGGAAGAGACATTTTACTTCCTACTCCATTGTTGATGGACACATGGGTAGTTTCTAGCTTTGGTCTGTTCACAATTATAAACATGCTTGGACATGCCTTTTGCTGAACATATGTATTCATCTCTGTTAAACATATCTTGGAAGTGGAATTACTGGCTCCTAGGCTTTATGTATATTCAGCTTTAGGAGACGCTGCCAAATGACTTTCCAAACGGTTTCTCCAATTGACATGGCCAATAATAGAGCCTGAGAAATACCAACATTAGGTATTTTTAGAATTTTTTTTTTCATTTTAGGTAAGTAAATTATTTCTTAATATAATCAGATTACTACCATTTTGAATGACTCATCTCAGGGTTCATATTAATACACATGAATATTTCATATATTCATACTGTGTGTCTGAGGACATTTTATTATTCAATTTTGGTATATGCAGCATCTGGATCGATGAAAGTTAAGGCCACTGGAATATAACATCCATATTTATGCTATTCTACAGAAATAGGACATTCCAAGCTTGGCTGAATCCATATGCAATAAAATATATATTTCTCAACTAGTCTTATGTCCTAGCAATGGTCATTTTAAAAGTGTAATTTAACTAAATTAACTAGTGAGTCTGGTACTCAAGGTAAAGACCTTTGGCTTGAAGAGCTTCTCTAGAAGGTAAGCTTTCAGTTTGGAGGAGCCTCAGAGAGCCTTCAGCCTACTCTCTCATCCTGTAGGTGAGGAAATTGGGGTCCCCCAAAAGGAAGGACTTACTCATCACACCGGAGCTGCTTAGTATCAGAGCCAAGACCAGAACCTGTATCCCCAGAGCCTCCCTTGACCTCATTTGCATCGTCCCTGCCTCAAACTGGCCAAGGTTTCTTAAATAGTTAAGGAATAGATGCTGCTACACAATAAGTGACCACAGAGGAAACCTCATATGGACAGGATAGCGGAGAGAAAGGCCTAAGTGAAGTCAGTGAAGACAGAGCAGCTGTCGCAGTTGACTGCTCAGAGAGGCACTGAGGGAGAGCGGTGGTAACATATTCTACTGGTCATTCCCCAGGCTGCCAATGAGTGCAGACCGGAGACTAGACAGGAAGGTCTCACAGAGCAGTCCTGGCCAGTCACCCCTCCCCGGCCACACCTTCCTTCTGAAAACTTCCTCTGAAGTCTTCTCCTTCCCACCAGAGTTCTACCCGTTGCCCAGATTACTCTTCCCACAACCTTCCCTCATGCTGCTCCTGCCTTCACCCTGCTAATTCCTGCACATCCTTCAGATCTCTATGTCTTCTCATTCCAGAGCCTATGTAATCATCACATCATTCCTCCCCCATGCTTGGCACTTCTTAAGTCCTCAGTAAATAATGAGGAATGAATGAATGAATGAATGAATGAATGAATAAATGAACATGCTATCCAGTGCACTCCTTGTATAGTAATACAGGCAGAAATCCTTGCCCTGGTCAACTTACCTTAGTTTCTTGTTCTTTGTCAGGGGACAGGAACAAGGGAGGGCGTTGTTGATATTGTTTCTTAAGTAACTTAAAAAGTATCCTCAAGTATTGATTCTAACCTACAAGCAGAGTTAAGAACCACTGGGCTTGGGCAATTGTTATCAATTCTAGTTCTACATGAGAATATTCACTTTTTCAAAAAAATATTAACCTTTATACAATCAAAAGGACATTTTTGAGACTTAATTTTTAAGTAATTTGAGACTTACATAACAGTTGCAAAGAAAGATACATTTTTAATAAGAAGAATAAATGAGAATGGACCTCAAATTTTTAATTTTCTCAAAGCCTAGAATGGTTCTGTTTCTCTGCTCTTCCCAGGGCACCCCTTCCTACTACCACTATCCTCACCAGCAAAGACAAATTAAAAGGAGTGGGGGAGACAAAATGAAGCAAAACAAACAAAAACCTTCCATTATAGTATGATAGAATGGCCAGAGAAGAAAGGAGACAGTACCAAGCTAAGAGAGAAAATATAAAAACAAGAGGATTAGATGACATCAATGCAGTGGTTTTGCTCAGAAGACAAGGAATGTTGGAATGTAGGTGGCAAATTCCTGTCCTGAGGGGTAAGTTTCAATTCTGTAACTGTTAGGCATGAAAATACAATAGGGCTTAATCTTACCAAATATAGATCCACCCTGGCCAAGTATAGGTATGTACCTTTGTGTAGTCATTTATTTGCCCTTCCCCTGCCCACTGCTTTCCATTAGAACATTGTGAAAGTCCTACCCTGGAAAGAAAGGAGACTAAAGCAAAAATTGAGTTAACACATTGGATTCTTGTGACATAGCTGACAGTTCCTCCATCGTCAAGCCCTTTAAGTCATATTCAGTGAGTGTTCCGCTGGTTGGAAGGAGGTAAGGCATTTTGCTATTAATATCAGGTGGCAAATGATAGGCCAAGAACATCTGATAGTTTTTGCTGCTCTGTAAAGTTGAGGTTTAGCATCCAAAAGTAGTTTCTTTCCTTTCATTAGAGGAGGAGGAAAAGCAGAGTGAATAAAATAGGAGCTGGAGTCTTGCCCACATAGTTCTGGACAAGCTGTTTCACCCCTCTGTGGCTCAGCGTACTCATCTACAAATAAGGGTAACGATAGTACCTACTTCAAGAGTTGTTAACAGGACTTAATGAGTTAATTAATACATGTCAAAAGCTTGGAATTGTGCCTGGCACATAACAAGGGCTCAAGATATGTTAGCTATTATCATCATAGTTATATACTTGGTTTAGCTATAAATTCTTATTTTGAAAATGTGCATTCATTTCAGTGTAATTGAAATATCAGGAAATAATTTGAGCATAATGTAAACGTCAAGTTTACTCTCTGGAATTTTATCTGCAAAAAATATTAGGTGAAGCCAGGAAACTGCACCCAGCTGAACTGATCTGTGAAGGATACACAAAATCCACACATTCACAAACCTGAGAAGCCTACCAGCTAGTGTAGTTCACCATGTATGTGATGGGCCACACCCATCCACAACCATCGTTACAATGTTTGATCAATTTCAGATAATCTCCTCACCATTTCACAACAATTTATCAACTGCAACCCTTCAGATACCCACTTCCACAAACAAATTTCTGTCTTTTTTTCCATGAGTGTTTATTGGCAAGCTTCAGGGTTTGAGACATACTGTCAGGAAGAAGTGCTGGAAAGCGAGCACAGTAAACAGGAAAGACAGAACTTCTATTGGTCCTCATTTCAAGATGGTGCCTGCATGTTTCAAAGGTCACCAAGCAGAATGCCAACCCACTGAAAGTATTGCATAATGCATAAGGGCAGAACAGAAAATTAGGACCTAAGTGTTCAGTACTGAATATATGAGACTTTTTCTTTCCTTAAAGTATATTCGGACTGAGGTTCCTAGAATTAAAAGAGTTTTTAACCACAGAAGAGTTATTACAACCTTAAATTTCTGGATAAAATTCAGAGTGAAATATGTGCAAAACAAAATTGAGATCATTCCTGAATAACCAAGTTAATCCTTTTGAGGCACTGAAAGCAAAACCCTCTCTGTGTGTCTTTCTCTTTCTCCTTCTCTTTCATACACACTCTTCAAACCAATACAAAAAAATTACTTAAAGAAAATATAGGCATTTAAATACATAAAGTAAACTCTAAATAAATCTACAGTGTAGGAAATTTTGAGAGTACAAAAATAAGGAATGCACAAAATTTAAGCAAATGTCTACCCCCATTGTCCCTCCAAATGTAGTTTTACAATCTGCCTGCAAATGTTTATCAGTAAGAAGAAAGTGTCTAATGGATCAGAAACCTTATAAAAACATATTCAAGTAGAAAAAATGTTTTCCTCTATCTAACTACTACTGAATCCTAGGGATCAAACAAACAAACATGAAGACAATACATAGCAGAGGCAAAATGCCGCCACCCTGTTTGTTAGTTGATGACTTCCTGATCTCAGTTAAGAAAAGTCAGTTTGTGCTGCTATGGACCTTCTTAGAAGGTAGAAAGAAACTTAACCCCATGCAAAACCCCATGAAATTCATTTGCACTTACCTAAAGCTCCCAATACCCTGAAGTCTTATAAGGAACACTACTTCATTTCCAATTTACAAACAAAAGTATGCATTACATTCCTGCCATCTGCCACATACTGTGCTCAAATGCCATGCTCACTATTACCACCTGATAACCATGGTTGTGAGAGCGGGAGGCAGTTCCACTCCCCTAAATTCAGAGCTTGGGCTTAGCCTTCACCAGAGCTGCTAGCACCATTAGAGGGCAGCGTTTTCATGAGCTCTGGCAACATCCAGGGCATGTTTAGAGAAGTGATCAAGACTCCTTCTTGGGGGGTACCCAGGAAGGTAGTCTCTGCCCTGAACTTGGCTCTTTTCTCAGACTGTGTGACATTTAACTTACTCATTGAAAAGAAAGATGTGCTGTTTATAGGGCCAGTACGACTACAGGAAGTCGCAGAAACCCTGAATTTAGAAATGGTAAAATTCCTGAGAGTTGAAGGCTTATTGAAGACTGTGCAAGATCATCTCTGGAAATAGTAGATAGGAAGCCATGAATAAAGCCAGTATCAACCATCGTTATGGGGATGAAGCTACAGGACAGGTCTCACTGGCCTCAACTTAGACTTAGCTCCAGAGTCAGCTAACATCTCTCCCAGGAAGAGAAACTTGGACAAGGTTCAGCATAAACATTATCGTGGACCTTGCTGGGCATTCTTCTCTAAACAGAGTTCACCTGAGCCTTCAAAGCATTTCTATTGCTGGAAAGTTGCCATTGTAGCATCCTGTAAGCCTTCTCATAACGAACCAGACGGCCATCTGGAAGAGAGTGGGTCATCAAGGTGGAGTGACAAGCACGGACTTCATCATCAAAGATCCACCTGGGCCTTTGCTCAGTGCTCAATCAAAATGTAGGATTTGGATCTCAAAGGGCACCAGATGGCAAGGACTGTGGGTTCTGAATAATAGGTCTTGCTCTAGACAAGCCCAAGGGAGCAGGCATGGCCTCTCCTGTAAGCTCTCAGCTTGGCTCAGACTTCACCCTGACTTCTTCATCTTCCTTCTCCACCCTCTTCTTAACTCCAAACACAATGATAGCTTTCTCCTCTCCAACACTTAATGGTTTCTCTCATTTTAGTGCTAGAGGTCCTTAGACAGTTTCTGTCAAGTACTAGCCCTACTTGTCTGCAGATCCTGAGAGCCTTAATTAACAGATTCAGCTGTGCCTATTTCTGAACCATTCCTGACCAAGAAAGTAGTCCCACCAGTCAGTGCAGACAGGAATTAGTCTTTTGCTGTCAACTAATGGTTTTCAATAAGGGCAATTTTTTCCACCCAGAGATAATTGTCAATGTCTGGAGACATTTATGGTTGTCACAGCTGAGGGAGTATTAATCAATAGCACCTCGTGGGTAAAGGTAAAGAATGTCATTAAACACCCTACAATGCACAGGGTAACCCCCCACGACAAGGAACTGTCCAGCCCCAGCTATTCATAGTACCAAGTTTGAGGAGCCCTACTGTAGAACTAGTCCCAGGGATGAGGCATGGGAACTGGCGCACAAACTGAGCCAAGCTTTCTTTTACTTCCCTATTGTGTTCTCCTTGTTGTTTGATTTCTGCCTCATATACCTGCTTCAGGCTCTGGTTTCCCTGCTGAGTCCAGAGTCTAGCCTCAGGCCCTGCCTGTTTGTCAGATACCTTGGTTTATGGCAGGCCGCTCACCTGGATCTCCAATTGGAGTTCTATCTATATAGATCCACAAAGCCATAATTCATCTAATTTTCAGTATTCTTGCTGCAAGAACCCTTTCTACCAATCCCTGCTTACCAGACTGCATCCCAGGAACAGAAACAGTGAAGTCAGCCTGATTTCCAATGCTTTTGGATATAGTATTCTGGACTTCTGAGTGCTTTTCTCAGGGGTCATACTGCACCCAACCTGGGTGCCATTTCTTACCAACCCCCAAAATGTGTTCCTGAGGTCCCAGAATGACTTGAGGCTGAGCTGACTTCCCCAAAATGCTTTGCGGGAAGAATTTCTAAGGGAGCAACACTAAGCACTATGCTTCGGGTAGCACTGTGCTGGGCAGACACTTTAACCCAAACTCTAAAGCCATGATAAGTCAGTCCAAGACACTATTCTCGAATAACAATGGTAACTTCTTATAAGCCACCCAAAGTATTGTCTCTCTCTTTAGTAATCATTTCAAATTTTTGTGTGATTAGCCATCCTCCAATCCTGGATGTAGAGAACAAACCCATAGCTATTTCCCTGGAAGGGACAGCCACATACCCTGCCAGGATATCATTCTGCCTCCAGGCACTATATGAAGACATACCCATTCCTCCCTGCCATGGCAGAGAAAGTCCATTCCAGAGAAGAACTTTGGTTTCTTGGCCTTGTTCCAGACTGAACCAAAAGAGGAAATGAAATAGACAAAGCACCAGATGGAGAGTAACTAGTCAGAATGATTCAGTCCACAAACATCTCCATATCTAAGAAATGAGCACAGGTTTCCAGCACAATAAGGTACATCTGGGTGGGGTGACAGCAGTAGGTGCTCATTTGAAGCAGTTGGAGATCATGGTACACAAAACCAGGCCTGGAAGTAGTATGTTACTGCAAGAGCCATGGCCACTTTGAAGTAAAATCAAGTTGTCTTGGTGGGATGAGGAGGTTGTGGAATTTCAACCTGGTTGGTTTCAGCCCTTGCTCTTACATTTGCACTGCTGTTTAAAATGCTAGTTCTATTGGATTCTGAGGATACTACACAAGAAAAATTCCCAGGAAAAAATAAAGAAGTAGTACCCCAGGTACAGGAAATGATCATCAAAACTCATCCTTTCCTGATATAGTGAAATCAATAATTTTCACAAGGAATCTGCATCACCAGCAATCCTCCCTGGGGAAAAAAAATGGAAGTGAAGAAACAGAGAGATAAAATCTAAAATAGGGCAACCATTTCAAATAATGTAATAATAAAATCTAAAATATTACACCCATTTGAAAAAACATAAAGATATAACCTAAAATATTGCAAGAATTTTAAAGGTTCTATAGATCTAAAGCAGTAGCTTCATGCTTTTAAAATACAATTCTAAATAGCACAATGCCTCCTTTTAATTCTTTTGGATTCCTGGAGAGACAGCTCCTGGGTGACTATCAGTTGAACACACAGGTTGTCTAGGCTTTTCAATGATGGTGATGGATTTCTTTTAAGCTATCCAAGTTTTTTCTTCAAAATCAACATCCTTGATTTATGTCAGCAAAAAAGCTGCTTTCTTGGATTTTAGTTACACCTGACTTTAGTTACATTAGTTACATTAGTTACATTGCTGAGCCCGTATGTACCAAGGAGTTGTGGATGCAGGAAGCACAACAGCATGAATTATTCTGAGACATCACCAGAGAACACAAATAGGATAGAGCATCAGATCAGCAAGTCATAGCTAAGCTTTCAAGCTGTAGTTGACAATGAAAATAACCCCAGAAGTCTTGAGAAGCACAACCTATAAAGCAGAGCAGTGTGCTTTTCTGGAGTGAGCACGATCCAGATTTACCAGATGAAGCATGTCAGCCGTAAACACAACACACTCTTAGCAGCCCCATCCTAACCAGTTCCAGGCTCTTTGGGGACTGACTAACTCATCACCTGCATAGCTTGCCACAAACTTCCATGCTAAGACACTTGCACGTAAACTGACCTTCACACTTCAGCTAACATCTTCACTGCACAATGAAATGAACGTGAACTAGAAAATCAAATTCTATGTAAAAATAGGCAAGTCTCTTCCTGAATAAGAACAAAAGCCAAAAGTTCACCTTATAAATGAGCTTTAGCAGTGAGTTTTATGCTATTTTATAGATCATGAGGGTTCTGCAAATACTATAGCTAATCCAGTGTCACCTCCAACAGGATCTTCCAGGTAGTTGTGATTTATGTCTTTATTAGTCATGTTAATTACATAACAATACCTAAAGGGCTGCTTCCTGGATTCATTGTTTGTTCACGCCATAGTAAAAAGTAATCATCACCCGACTGGTATCACAAAGCTTTCTTTCTACTACACTGGAACATTTGTACTGATCTCACAAGATGATTTCAGAGGGACTCGAAGTCCATGGGATGGGTGCTTGGGTCATTTGAAGTGGGCTGTGTGTCGGTCAAAACCATTGCACCTGATTGACCTCAACAGTGTATATAACTTCTTGCCTGAATTGAGTCTTCTTTACCACAGCAGACTAAGCCGGGCTTTTATCCCCGTCATGGGGGAAAGCTTTAGCAACTGCTCTTCTCTTTCCATGTGGAGGATCACACACTATCACTGCACTTCTGGCCTCTCACCGGAGTCCCATTCATTCACCCCTTGACAGCATATATAAGCCACATCCTGTAACTTCAGCTTTATCGGTAATAAAGATGATGTTTTGGTGTATGATTGCCTTATTGCTTTGTCTTATTTCTCAATTGTGTTTGAATGTGGCCACAAAAAAAAGGACTTTCCTGAGAATAGTCTAACATTTGGTGGATTGGTTGGAAACACTGAGAAACATAACAAATGGCTGAAGTGGGGAAAATAA